>NC_056728.1:1090188523-1090264902 GCF_019279795.1 Protopterus annectens
GTCCCTTATTGTAGCTAGATATTTTCTCTCTCAGTCCTCGATTTCTGATATGGCTGTAGTAAGCTATCTGACATCAGATTTTCCGAAACTACTTAAGGATAAAGACAGAGACAGACCGCACAGGTCCAAACCTACCAACGAAGCTTCCATTAAGCTAGTCGTCAGTTCTCCAGTCCTCAGTGAGGCATTTTCGCAGCCCCTGATGCCCACTTCTGTGGATTCACAGGCCGCTTCCGAGACCCTTTCGGAGTCCGGTATGCCGCAAAACTCTTCATCGACTAAGGATCTTGCAGTTTTCTCTACCTTGGATGGGTCTGAAGCCGCTGAGCAGGCACCGGCTTCCGAGGAAGTACTTCGTACTACCGATTCTCGACACAAATTGACAATTTCTTTCGCATCTTCTGTTCTTTCAAAAACTACTGAGTTTCTAAGGCCCAGGGTACGAACCACACCCAAGAAACCGACGACCCCATCTCAGGCACCTGCTTCCTTGCCTCCGTCTCAAATGCTTAAAATGGCAGAAGACCTTTTAATGCTGATCAGGGGAAGCAAAGCTAGCCCTTCCAAAAGAAAAAGATTTGTCCCCAGTAGTCTTATCTGAACAGGAGTCTGATGACTCCGATGCCTCTGATTATGAAGACATGCAACCCCTCTCTGCTTATGAGGATTCTGATGCAGAGGAACCCATTCCGTCAGCCTCTCCCCCCGAAGATTTTTCCTTTGGGGAAACCCTTCATACTTTAAGGGAGCATTTCCATTGGGAATGTCAGGACTACCCACAGTCTAAAAAGACACTCAGAAAATTTTTGGATCTTCCACAGCACAGACCCCTGGCCATTCCTCCTGTCCTGGATGTTGTGGTTGATGTTTTCATGGAATCTAGTTTAACTCCTGGCACCCTCCCTCCCGCTCCCTGGAAACCTGACCGGTATTACAAAGTCCCTGACTCTCACAAATTTCTTTTCAAAAATCCTACTGCTGACCCTGAGGTTTTCTCCCAAGGGCCAAAAGGAATTAAAGCAACTTCTGCTAAGAATCCCACCCCTCCGATAGGGATTCCCGAGCATTAGACAGATGGGTAAAAAAGTATACAACTCTGCTACTCTTGGTATTAGAGCACTAAATTGTCAGTTCCATATGCTAAAATTCCAACAGCGTACCACGGAACTCCTCAAACAAAAAATATCAACTTTTCCTGCTTGTGCAGAAAATACAGTTGAAAGATTTAATGCATTCTGCAAGTCGAGTAACTAAGCACATCTTACACTGTGGTTTTGATGCCCTAGAAACATCTTGCAGGGCAGCAGTCACTGGTTCTGTCCTTAGAAGGCATGCTTGGCTTAAGGAACAACCCTTGCCAAACCATGTAAAATCTAAACTTTTGGATGCACCCTTGAACAAAGACAACTTATTTGGCACCAAGGCAGAGGAGGTCTTAAAATAGATTGAAGAAAAAGCTAAATCTATGCAGACATTTCAGAATTTCCTGCAGGTCCAGCCACTCAGGTTCAGTAGGCATTGCCCCTCCAAACACTGGTCCTTTCCTGCCCCCTCCAGGTCAGTTCAGCCCAGACCCCCCCCCCGACAACAGCCACAGGGAATGCAGAGATCAAAACAATGGAGTGCCTCCACTTCTAAACTAGGGAGTGCAAAGGCATCCCCTCATAGTAAGAACTCACAATGACTCTCCACTTTCACCCCCTCCCTCTGCCCACCTGCACTTGCCCCTGGGAGGAAAACTCTCCTTCCATGCAAGCATCTGGGCCACCATTACCAACAACCGTTGGGTCCTCAACATAGTGTCCTACGGATACAAATTTTCCTTCCACACTCTACCAAGCCCAAAAGGGTTCCCAGATCTGCCTCCAAACCAGTTGGCAGAGGCCAAACAGCAAGTTCTTTCCCTGCTCTCCATGAGGGCAATAGAGCACGTTCCTGCAGAACAGATAGGCCAAGGTTTCTACTCCAGGCTCTTCCTGGTACCCAGAAAAGAGGGCACCTGGTGCCCCATCCTCGGTTTATCCATTCTAAACACCTTCCTGGTGATACTAAAATTCAAAATGCTCACTCTTCAGCAGCTACTACCTATGCTGTCCAAGGATGCCTGGCTAGCCACCCTAGACCTAAAAGAGGCCTACCTACACATCCCAATCAGGGAAATCATGTAGGAAATATGTACGTTTCAGGGCAGGATCTCTGCACTTCCCTTTGGCTTATCTACTGCTCCCAGAGTTTTCACAAAATGCCTGGCTCCCAACATTGCTTTTTGCAGGCAAAGAAATATTCAAATTTACCCATACTTGCACGACTGCCTAATTCAGGCAGACAGTTAGGAAAAGCTGCTCAAGCACCTGGCCTTTGTAAAGGACCTACTGACCTCCCTCGGGTGCACTATCAACGAAAAGAAGTCCAACCTAGTACGTACCCAAAAAATTATATTCGTGGGAGAAAGCCTGGACACAGCATCCCAGATGGCATTCCTTACACCAGAAAAGCAAACTTACATGACGGCCTATTTCTCTCAACTAGCCACCAGACCCCAGTTATCCGCAAGGACAATCCTGCAAGCTCTGGGGTTCATGGCATCTTGCATTCTACTCATTCCATATGCCTAAAAAGCCTTTGGTGTCAACACTCTCAAGACCTGGAAACTCTTATACCATTGGTACCTTGTCTAAGGAAAGATTTCTTTTGGTGGGGAGCAGCATACTACCACAACAAGGGACTACCCCTCTCACCACCCTACACTGCCCAGACCCTCAGCACAGACTCATCAGACTATGCCTGGCATGCACACCTGAATGGCAGGTGCATACAGGCCTAATGGAGCCCACATCAGATACATCTGCACATCAAAATGAGATGTTAGCTCTTCAGCATGCATTGACAGCTTTCAGATCCCTTCTTTCCCCAGGGGCTCTACTGATCAAAACAGACAACACCGTAGTGATGTGGTATATCAAAAAGCAGGGAGGGACTCACTCCTACCCACTATGCAGGCTCAACATGACCATTTGGCACACAGCCTCCACCATGCAACTACACCTGTTAGCACAATTCTTGCCAGGCTCTCTAAACTCTCTGGCAGACAACTTAAGTAGAACTCTTCTGTATCCACATGAGTGGCAGCTAAACCAAATAACCTTCACCCTTATACCTCAGAAATGGGACACCCCGAAGTAGACCTTTTTTCTACCCACTCCTACTATCAGCTCAGCAAGTTCTGCACCAGGGAGCCTCACTGCAGGACCTGGAAAATGGATGCTCTATTTTTCCAGTGGGTCAACCCCCTCGGTCTCTGCATTTCCCACAGTACCTCTCATTACCCAAGTACTGCTCAAAATAAAGGAGGAAAAACCAAGGGTAACCCTGATTGCCCCAGACTGGCCACCCCAGCACTGGTACCAACTGCTGCGCAGCCTGTCCCCTCTGCCACCATGGCATCTCCCTCAGATCCCAACATTCCTGACCCAGAGGGAAGGAGAATTCATGCATCCCCAATTGCATACCCTCAATTTGGCAGCCTGGTTTATTCCCTGACCACTGTACAAGCTGTCAGTCTCAATAAACAGGTTGTAGATGTTATACGTGAGGCCAGATGCCCTAGCACTAGAAAGTCTTATGCTGACAAATGGAAAAGGTTCTGCACCTGAATCCAGGCTATGGGAGCCAATACGGCACAGCCCTCCCTACCTCATGCTTCTGCTATCTCTGCTCATTTTAGCACTGAGCAACCTCTTTTCTCACACCCTCTCATCAAACAGTTCCTCCGAGGGGTTAGCAACTTGAGGCCACCCAGAAGAGCACCTACCCCAGCTTGGGACCTAAACTTTGTGTTAGAGAAACTCACCCTGCCCCCCTTTGAACCAGCAATTTCAGCAGAATTAAAGATGTTCTTTGTTTTTCACTGTTGCAGTCATTACATTTGGGTTATCTGCTTGCAGGTAGCCCTCAGTCGGCCTGATTAACAAAGTCTTGAGTCCTGCGTCGGTTGCTGTCTCTTCTTCCATGACGTCAGGTCGTCAGGGGTATAAAACATGCAGCCGATGCCATTACATCAGTCTTTCTTGCCGTGCGGTACCCGAAGCAGAAGCAGTTTGCAAGTGCAGTCGGCCGACTTCTGAAATTTTCGTTTTCGAGTTTCAAAACCAAAGTCTTCATCTAAAACCAAGTACCCTGTTGGGGAAACTTTTTCTTGCTCCTTACCGATGTCAGTAAAAGTTAATAATTGCATTACTTGTGGAAAGCAAATACCTCATAACGACTTTCATTCGTACTCTATTCTTTGCCTAGGCTCTGACCATGACATACCTTGCTGTCGGTTTTGTGCCTTATTTAATCAGCGCACTATTCGTCTTCTGTATATTTTCGCCTCTAAATATTTCGTTTCTCGGTTTAATTATCCAGAAGCGTCATCGGTTAGTCATCCAACTACCGGGATTATGAAAAAACGCAAAGATAAAGACAGAGACAGGCCGCTGAGGTCCAAAACTGCCGACGACGCTTCTCCTAAACCAGTCGCCAGTACTCTGAGGCGCTTTCGCAGCCCCTGATACCCGCTACTTCTGATTCGCAGACCTCTACTGAGACCCATTCAGAGTCTGGTATGCCGTGAGATGCTTCAACTATGGAACCTATGGATGTCTGTACCTTGGATGGATCCGGAGCCACTGTGCAGGCACCGGCTTCTAAGGGTGTATTCAGGCTTATGGACTTGCATATTAAACCGGCGCCTCCTTCTTTACTTGGGCCTAAATCTTGAACCATGCCTAAAAAAATGATGCCCAGGCCACATGCTCAGGCCTCCATGCCTAAAAAAAAGTGATAAGAATGGCTGAAGATCTAATAACTCTAATCAGGGGTAGCCAACCCCCCCCCCCCCTTCTAAGAGGCCTAGGACTGAAGTTGATTATGAATCTTATGACCAGGATTCTGCCTTTTCTGATTCTTCTGATGATCTGGATTTGCCCTTATCTACTTATGAAGATTCTGATGCAGAGGACTCCATTCCCTCTGCTTCCCCTCCTGAGGATTTTTCTTTTGGGGAAACCTTACATACTCTAAGGGAGCATTTCCACTGGGAAAACCAGGATTTTTCTGATTCAAAAAAGAGGCTTAGGGATTTCCTTCTACCTCAACATAGGCCTTTAGCTATTCCTCCTGTACTTGACATTGTTGATGATGCCTTTTTGGAATCTAGTTTGGCCCCTGATTCCTTGCCTCCTGCTCCCAGAAAACCTGACAGATACTACAGGGTCCCCAAGTCCCACAAGTTCCTTTTTAAAAATCCTATTGCAGATCCAGAGACTATTTCACAGGGGCCCAAGGGCATTAAGGCTGCTACTGCTAAAAATCCTACCCCTTCTGATAGAGACTCCAGGGTGCTGGATAGATGGAGTAAGAAGGTGTACACTTCTGCAACCTTGGCCATTAGGGCTTTAAACTGCCAGTTTCATATGTTAAAGTATCAGCAACATGTTATTGGACGGCTTAAACAGAAAATTATGTTGATTCCTGACTGTGTGGAAAGTAAAGAATTACAGGATTTAATGCATTCTTCTGAACGGGCGGCCACGGTGGTGCAGCGGTTAGCGTTGTCGCCTCACAGCAAGAGGTTCTCCGGTTCGATCCTCGGCTGGGGTGCCTTCTGTGTGGAGTTTGCATGTCCTCCCTGTGGTCGCGTGGGTTTTCTCCGGGTGCTCCGGTTTCCTCCCACATCCCAAAGACATGCAGTAGGTGGATTGGACACTCTAAATTGGCCCTAGGTGTGAGTGTGTGTGTGCCTTCTATGGAAGGTTGGGCGCCGGGCTGGCAACTCGACACTGTAAAACTTCACTGCCAATCCTGTGTGCGGACAGATGATCCGCTGTGGCGACCCCTAACCGGGAAAAGCCGAAAGGAGAAGAAGAAGAATGCATTCTGCTGAACAAGATGGAAAACATACTTTGCAATGTGGTTTTGATTCATTAGAGGCCTCTTGCAGGGCTGCTGTTACTGGGTCTATGCTCAGAAAGCATGCTTGGCTTAAGGAGCAATCTTTGCCTGATCATGTTAAAGCAAAATTGTTGGATGCTCTCTTAAATCAGGGCCGCCTGTTTGGCAACAAGGCTATGGAAGTTCTTAAAAAGATGAAAGATAAAGCTAAATCTATGCAAACTGTTAAAGATTTCTTACAAGCTCAGCCTCCTAGATTTAGTAGGCACTGTCTCTCTAAGAATTGGTCCTTTCCAGCCTCTTTCAGGTCTTCTCAAGCCAAACCCAGGCACAGCAAAAACCCCAGGTTCCAGTCCCGGGGGACACACATAACTAAGCAGTGGGGGGTCTCCACTTCCAAATCTGGGAATAATAATACTCCCCCCTATGGAAAACTATCTCAGTGACTTCCTTTTAAAATTTCCAAGCACTTATCAATTGACTGCCCCCTTGGGAGGAAAGAGTGCTCTTCATGCAAAGAATTGGGACCTCATTACCCAGGACAAATGGGTTTTAAATATAGTGTCCCAGGGATACAGATTTCACTGCCACACGTTGCCAACACCAAGCGGGTGGCCAGACCTACCCCCAAATCAGTGGGCAGAGGCCCAAAAACAAGTACTTTCTCTGTTAAGCATGGGGGATAGTCAACTGGTACCAGAAGAGGAAAAGGGACAAGGTTTCTACTTGAGACGTTTCCTGGTACCCAGAAAAGACAATTTGTGGCATCCTATCCCAGACCTGTCTACTCTAGACACCTTTTTGGAGATTCCAAAATTCAAGATGCTGACTTTTCACCAATTACTTCCTATGCTAGGCAAAGATGCCTGGTTGGCAACACTAGATTTAAAAGAAGCATACCTGCACATCCCAATCGGGGAATCTTGCAGAAGTTACCTACACTTCAAAGCAGGCTACACACACTGTCAGTTCTCTGCGCTGCCCTTTGGCTTATCTACTGTGCCCAGAGTATTCACAAAGTGCCTAGCTCCAGTTATTGCATTTTGCAGACTAAGAAATATTCAAATATACCCATACCTGGATGATTGTCTAATTCAGGCAGAAAGCCAGGGCATACTTTTCAATCATCTGGCCTTTGTACAAAGGGTTCTAACTTGTCTGGGGTACACCATAAACGAAAAGAAATCACACCTGGTACCCTGCCAATAAATTATGTTCCTGGGAGCAAGCTTGAATACAACTTCCCAGATGGCTTACCTCGTGCCAGAGGAAACAAATTCATTTGACAACATACTTCAAACAAGTGGCCACAAAAACCCTGCTATCTGCAAGACAAATACTGCAAGCCTTGGGGTTCATGGCCTCCTGCATTCTTTTAATTCCATATGCAAGACTGCATATGAGGAAACTACAGTGGTAGCTAAAAAGCTTATGGTATCAGCATTCTCAAGATCTAGAAGCAATGATTCCTATCATACCTTGCCTACGTCTAGAGTTCCTTTGGTGGGCAGAGGCTTGGCACCAAAACAAGGGACTACCTTTCACACCACCCCCTGCCGCCCAAACCCTAAAAGCAGACGCATCAGACTATACATGGGGGGCTCACCTGGCAGGGAAGTGCATTCAGGGCAAATGGAACCCAAGTCAAATGCACCTGCATATCAATCAAAAAGAAATGTTAGCTGTGGAGAATGCTTTGACAGCCTTCAAGGACCACATTCTTCCAGGACAACTAATAGTAAAGACTGAGAACACCACTGTTATGTGGTACATAAACAAGCAGGGGGGTACACATTCTTACCGCCTCTGCAGATTAGCCATGGTATTGTGGAACACAGCCTTGAGCTACCAAGTGTACCTACAAGTTCAATTCCTGCCAGGAAAATTAAATACACTGGCAGAAGGACTAAGCAGAAACTGAAACCAAGGATTTTCAACGTGTTGACAAGCAAATGGGGGAGCCCAGATATAGACTTGTTTGCCTCTCCCCAAAACTACCAATTGGACAAATTGTGCACAAGGACTCCCCACAAACAAGCCTGGAAAGTGGATGCTCTGTCCTCCAGCTGGAAAAACCTATCAGTCTATGCCTTCCCCACTCTGCCTCTGCTCTCCAAAGTGCTACTAACATTCAAACAGGACAAACCAAGGATGATTTTGATTGCTCTAGACTGGCCATGCCAATACTGGTACCCCCTCCTGCACAGTGTGTCGCGGTTATCCCTATGGCATCTGCCTCACTCTCCTTCCCTGTTGTCTCAGCAGGAGAACCAGATTCTGCACCCTCAACTTCTAACACTAAACCTTGCAGCCTGGCTAATAACAAAATCTCTTTTTTACTATCCCTCAGTACACTTGTGACTGATATCATTTTAGAGGCAAGGAGGCCTAGTACTAGAAAATCTTATGTTGAAAAATGGAAAAGATTGTGTGCCTGGAACCAGTCTCAAGGGATGAGCACAGCAGCACCCAACCACCTCAGCTTTTGCAATACTTAACTGAGATGCTCCACAAGGGCTTGTCTTTTTCCTCCATTAAAATCCATGCCTCAGCCATTTCAGCTCATTATAACACAGAACCTCCCCTCTTCTCTCATCCACTGCTCAAGCAGTTTCTCAGAGGGCCAAAATTTTGAGACCACCCAGGAGAGCTCCAACCCCAGCCTGGGACCTTAACTTTGTTTTGTAGAAACTCACTCTACCTCCTTTTGAGCCAGCTGCTACTGCAGACTTAAAATTTCTTTAATGGAAAACAGCTTTCCTTTTAGCAATCACTTCAGCTGGAAGGGTATCTGAATTACAGGCCCTTATGGCAGTGGAGCCTTTCATCATCTTTCATGTGGATAGGGTGTCCCTCAGAACCAATCCATCCCTCATGCCCAAGGTGGTATCCAGTGTGGCTCTTAATCAGTCCATTCATTTGCCAACCTTCTTCCCCAATCCACAGAACAAAGGGAAATGGATACTGCATTCCTTAGATGTGCACAGACAACTTAGATTCTACTTGGACAGGACTAAACCTCAAAGGAAATCTGAACAACTGCTGGTGGCATTTGCTGCAGGGGCAGAGGGGAAGGCTATTTCAAAGCAAACCATTTCTAAATGGATAGGCCATTGCATTCATTTCTGCTATAAGCACCATGGAAAACCTATCCCCCGGGGGATCAGACCTCACTCCACCAGGGCTGCATCTACCTCTACAGCCTTTCTCAGAGGCGTCCCTACCAGGGACATCCTAGGAGCTGCTACCTGGAGTTTTGTACATACTTTCACCAAGCATTATCATTTGCCAGTTTTTTCTAAATCCAGAGCTGGCTTTGCCACTGCAGTCTTGCAGGGCCTTATAGCTGATCCAAATGCTATCTAAATTCCTCCTCCCAACCATAGCTTTGGGAATCTACCCAAATGTAATGACTGCAACAGTGAAACACGAAGAACATAGTACAGTTGTGTACACTTACCATAAATGTAGATGTTCGAGTGTATTCACTGTTGCAGTCCTAGTTAACCACCCTTCAGCCCCCTAACTTCTTTTTGGCTATACCTCTACTTTCCTTTACTGTGCTTAAAAGCCTTTTTGGTGTATTTGCTTTTTTGTTGGAGGCATGTCATTGTAATTTTATATTTAATTGCTTCCCATTAGGGGGGCACCTGACATCAGGGGCAAGAAAAGCTGGTGTAATGGCATTGGCTGCATGTTTTATACCCCTGACGACCTGATGTCATTGAAGAAGGGACAGCAACTGATGCAGGACCCAAGACTTTGTTAATCAGGCCGACTGAGGGCTACCTGCAAGCAGATAACACAAATGTAATGACTGCAACAGTGAATACACTCGAACATCTACATTTGTGGTAAGTGTACACAACTGTACTTTTCTCTCATGGAAGCCAGCCTTGCTTCTGGCCATCACTTCAGCAAGAAGAGTATCCGAGCTACAAGCACTAATGGCTGTTAGAGCCCTTCATCATTTTCCATGTTGACAGGGTCTTCCTCAGGACTAATCCATCTTTCATGCCAAAACTGTTGTCCAGTGTGACTCAGCTAATCCATTCATTTGCCTACCTTTTTCCCTAATCCACAAAATAACGGGGAAAGAATACTGCACTATCCAGATGTGCACAGACAGCTCAGATTCTATCTAGACAGGACTAAATCATTCAGAAAGACTGATCAGTTGTTAGTCAACATTTCTGCAGGAGCAGAGGGCAAAGCCATATCCAAACAAACCATTTCCAAATGGATAGCACACTGCATCCATTTCTGCTACAAGCAACATGGGAAACCTCCCCCTAAGGGGGAGTCATAACTCACTCCAGAGCAACCTCCACCTCTACAGCTTTCTTCAGAGGAGTCCCCACCAGTGACATCCTGGAGGCTGCAACATGGACATCTGTTCATACCTTCTCCAAGCATTACCACTTGATTATCTCCTCCAAATCCAGGGCTGGCTTTGCCACTGCAGTCTTGCAGGGCATCCTAGTCAGCCCCCAGTCTTCTTGACTTCCTCCACCCTTTTCCTCAGCTTTGGGAATCAACCCAAGTGTGATGACTGTAACAGTGAAACATGAAGAACATAGTACAGTTGTGTACACTTATCTTAAATGTAGATGTTCGAGTGTACTCAATGTTTCAGTCCTGGTTTCCCTCCCTCCATCCCCCTTTCTCTCTCTCTCTCTCTTATTACAAGGAACTTTTTGGTATTTACCTTCTACTGGTGGGGTTCTTCCTCCATATTCTAGCTCCCACTTGGGGCTCCTGACAGGGCAAGAAAAACTGATGTAATGGCGTCGGCTGCCTTACTTTATACTACTGACAACCTGACTTCAGTCCTGAAGCGACAGCAACCAACGTAGAAATACTTAGCCTCTGATATTCGGGCTACCCTGGTAGGGATAACTCAAATGTGATGACCGCAACAGTGAATACACTCGAACATCTACATTTATGGTAAGTGTACACAACTGTACTTTTTCCATGGGATACACATCAGTAATGGCATGTTATGGCAGACCGTAACTCGGGAGTTGAGAAGGATGGATGAAAGTGTCCTACTGCTTTTCTGGTTTATCTTGCTTCTCTTTAGTTGTTGAGAGTGTGGCGTTAGATGCTGTGACAATACTAATAGTTCAGTTCATTTATTAAGTAGCAATGTACTTAACTGATTGTTTAACATCTGTATGCATTTATGTGATGACTGGTATTTTTATTTATTTAACATTTGTTTACTGGGAAAGTCCGACTTAGAATGAAATCAATTTTCAGTGGAGGCCCGGGGAGAGATGCTCCAGATTCATGTCTTTGTAATTTGGGAGGAAACCGGAGCACCCAGAAGAAACCCACAAGGATGTAGGGAGAACATGCAGACTCCGTACAGAAGGCACCACAGCTGAGAATCAAATAGAGTACCTCTTGCTGTGAGGCGACAATGCAACCGCTGTACCACTGTGCCGTCCTCACTTAATATGTGCACTTAGTGATATGACATCATAAAAATGAAGAAATAAAAAAGTAAAGCAATTATATTAAAAAAAGTATCTCACAAGTCACATGGTAACCTGTGCTTCAATTTTATACCCAGTAACACAGATTCATAACTTATTTCTTAACCTGTGTTTCATTTTTCCTCAGTAGCATTGCTTCTGTTCTCTCACTGAGAAGTCATAGATGTTCTTCATATTTCACTGTTGCAGTCATTGCGTTTGGGGTAATCTGCTGGCAGGTTGCCCTCAGTCGGCCTGAATAACAAAGTCTTGGGTCTTGCATCGGTTGCTGTCTCTTCTTCCATGACGTCAGGTCGTCAGGGGTATAAAACATGCAGCCGACGCCATTTTAATCAGTCTTTCTTGCCGCACAGTGCCCGAAGCAGAAGCAGTTCGCAAGTGCCAGTCGGCTGACTCCTGAAATTTTCATTTTCTTGTTTCAGAACCGAAGTCTTCAACCTAAAGCTAAGTACCTCCGTTGGGGAAACTTTTTCTTGCTCCTTACCGATGTCAGTAAAAGTTAATAATTGTATTACTTGTGGGAAGCAAATGCCTCATAAGGATTTTCATTTGTATTGTATTCCTTGCCTAGGCCCTTACCACAACGTGCCTTGCTGTCGGTTTTGTGCTAAATTTAACCAACGCACTATTAAGCGTTGGTATATTTTTGCTTCTAAATATTTTGGCTCAAGATTTAACTATCCAGAAATATCGTCAGTTAGCAATTCGACTACCGGAATTCACAAAAAACGCAAAGAAAACGACAGACTGTCGAGGTCCAAAACCGACAACGAAGCTTCTCCTAAGCCAGTCGCCAGTTCGCCAGTACTCAGGCGCTTTCGCAGCCCCTGATGCACGCTACTTTTGATTTGCAGGCCTCTACTGAGGCCCATTCGGAGTCCGGTATGCCGCGAGACACTTCAAGTATTGAACCCATGGATGTCTCTCCCTTAGATGGGTTCGGAGCAGCTGAGCAGGCACCGGCTTCTGAGGGTGTTTTCAGGCCTAAAGATTTGTATGTTAAACCGATGCCATCATCAAAAATAAAGCCAAAACCAACTTCTATGTCTAAAACACCGACGCATGGGCCATGTGTTCAGGCCCCTATGCCTAAAAAACAAATGATCAAAATGGCTGAGGATTTAATTACCTTGATCAGGGGTTCCCAACAAACTCCTGCTAAGAGGCTTGGGCAAGGCACTGATTATGAATCTTCAGATCAGGTTTCCATTTCTTCGGATTCCTCTTCTGATCAGGAATTTTCTATTCCACCTTATGAGGACTCTGATGCAGAAGAATCCATCCCTTCTGCTTCTCCTCCTGAGGATTTTTCTTTTGGATAAACTTTGCATACCTTAAGGGAACATTTTCATTGGGAGAGTCAGGATTTCTCAGAATCCAAAAAGAGGCTTGGGGATTTCCTTCTTCTTCCTCAGCATAGGCCTTTGGATATACCTCCTGTTTTAGACATTGTTGATGATGATTTCTCAGAAAAACAGCATGGCTCCTGATTCCCTGCCTCCGGCTCCTAGTAAGCCAGACAGATATTACAGGGGTCCTGACTCCCACAAGTTTCTTTTTAAAAACCCTACTGCTGACCCTGAAACAGTTTCTCAGGTTCCCAAAGGTGTTAAGGCTTCTACTGCTAAAAATCCTACCCCTTCTGATAGAGACTCCAGGGCGCTGGATAGATGGGGTAAGAAGGTTTACACATCTGCAACCCTGGCAATCAGGGCTTTAAACTGTCAATTTCATATGCTTAAATATCAGCAGCATGTCATGGGCTTACTGAAACAGAAAATGATGTTGATTTCTGACTGTGTGGAAAATAAAGAGTTACAGGATTTATTCCATTCAGCTGAACAAGTTGGAAAGCATACTTTGCAATGTGGCTTTGATTCCTTGCAGGCCTCTTGCAGGGCCGCCATAACTGGATCTGTGATAAGAAGGCATGCTTGGCTCAATGAGCAAAATCTGCCTGATCATGTTAAAGCAAAATTGTTGGATGCTCCTTTACAACAGGACAGTCTATTTGGTAATAAGGCAGAAGACGTTTTGAAAAAGATGGAAGACAAAGCTAAATCTATGCAAACTGTAAAAGATTTCCTCAAGTGCAGCCACCCAGGTTCAGTAGGCACTGGCCTACTAAGAATTGGTCCTTTCCAGTACCCAACAGAGCCGCTCAGGTCGAACCCAGACACTCCAAAGGCTCCAGGTTTCAGTCACAAGGAACTTACAGAACAAAACAATGGGGTGCCTCCACCTCCAAATCTGGAAGTAGCAAGGCACCTCCCCATGGGAAACAGTCTCAATGACTTTCCTCTGCTATTTCCAAGCACTTATCTTTTGGCAGCCCCTTTGGGGAGAAAACTAGCACTTCATGCACAAAATTGGTATCAAATTACCCAGGACAAGTGGGTTTTAAATATAGTATCCCAGGGATACAGATTTAATTTCCACACGTTGCCAATTCCAAACGGATAACCAGATCTGCCTCCAAGTCAGTGGGCAGAGGCCCAGAAACAAGTTATGTCCCTCATGGATATGGGGGCTATGCAACCAGTACCAGAAAAGGAAGAAGGACAAGTTTTTTATTCAAGACTTTTCCTGGTACCCAGAAAAGACAAATCATGGCGTCCAATTCTAGACTTATCCATTCTAAATGCTTTCCTGGACATTCCAAAATTCAAGATGCTGACTGTACAACAGTTACTGCCTATGCTGGGCAAGGATGCCTGGTTGGTAACTCTAGACTTAAAAGAGGCTTACCTGCATAGCCCAATCAGGGAATCTTGCAGAAGATACCTCCGCTTCTAAGCAGGCTATTTGCATTATCAGTTCTCTGCACTGCCCTTTGGATTACCTACTGCACCCAGAGTCTTCACAAAGTGCCTGGCACCAGTAATTGCATTTTGCAGACAAAGAAACATTAAAATTTATCCTTATCTGGGCGATTGTCTAATTCAGGCAGAAAACAAGGACACTCTTCTACAGCATCTTGCGTTTGTAAAAAGGCTTTTAACATGCCTAGGATACACCATAAACGAAAAGAAGTCACAACTGGTACCCTCTCAAATTACATTCCTGGGTGCAAGCTTGAATACAACTGCCCAGATGGCTTACCTCATGCCAGACTAACAAAGTCAATTGATGACATACTTCAAACAAGTGGCCACAAAAACCCAGCTATCTGCAAGTCAAATTCTGCAGGCCTTGGGGTTCATGGCTTCCTGCATTCTCCTAATTCCATATGCAAGACTGCATATGAGGAAACTTCAATGGTACCTAAAAAACTTAATGGAGTCAACATTGTCACAGCCTGGAAACAATGATTCCTATCATTCCTTGCCTATAACAGGAGTTCCTATAGTGGGCAGAGGCCTGTCGCCAAAACAAGGGACTGTCATTCATTCCACCCCCTGCCACCCAAACCCTGACTACAGACGCATCAGATTATGCTTGGGAGGGCCCATCTGGCAGGGAGATGCATTCAGGGTGAATAGAGCCCAACTCAAGTGCACCTACATATCAACCAGAAAGAAATGCTAGCTGTACAGAATGCTCTGACATTCTTCAAGGACTTACTTCATCCAGGACAACTACTGATAAAAATGGACAACACCACAGTTATGTGGTACATAAACAAGCAGGGGGGGGTACCCACTCCTACCCCCTTTGCAGACTAGCCATGGCTTTGTGGAGCACAGCCTTGACTTACCAAATACATCTACAAGTTCAATTCCTGCCAAGAAAGCAAAATACTCTGGCAGACAAACTAAGCAGAAATCTTATGGACCCACATGAATGGAAACTGGATCCACAAATCTTCAACATGTTGACACGAAAATGGGGGAGCCCAGGCATAGATTTTTTTTTTGCATCTCCCAAAACTATCAGTTGGACAAATTCTGCACAAGAACTCATCACAAAAAAGCTTGGAAAGAGGATGCTCTATCCTTCAGCTGGAAAAACCTATCAGTTTATGCCTTTCCCCCTCTGCCTCTGCTCTCCAAGGTTTTACTAAAAGTCAGACAGGAAAAACCGAAAATGATTCAGATTGCTCCAGACTGGCCTCGCCAACACTGGTACCTGCTCCTATGCAATATGTCACACCTTCCTCCATGGTACCTGCCTCAGACACCTTATCTGCTGTCTTAGCAGAACTATCAAATTCTGCACTCTCACCTCCAAACTCTGAATCTTGCAGCATGGCTAATCACCTAATTTCACCAGTCACATCTCTCAGTAAACCTGTGATGGATGTCATTTTGGAGGCTAGAAGGCCTAGTACTAGAAAATCTTATGCTGATAAATGGAAAAGATTTTGTGCCTGGAACCAAGCACAAGGAATAAACACAGCAATTCCCAATATCTTCAGATTCTACAATATTTAACTGAGATGCTTCATAAGGGCCTATCTTTTTCTTCTATAAAAATCCATGCTTCTGCCATTTCGGCTCATTACAACACAGAGCCTCCTCTCTTTTCTCATCCCCTGCTAAAGCAGTACCTCAAAGGGGCCAAAAATTTGAGACCTCCCAGGAGAGCACCAACTCCTGCATGGGACCTCAATTTTGTACGGGAAAAACTCACCCTACCTCCTTTTGAACCAGCTGCTACTGCAGACATAAAATTTCTCTCTTAGAAGACAGCTTTTCTTTTAGCAGTCACTTCAGCTAGAAGGATTTCAGAACTACAGGCTCTCATGGCAGTGGAGCCTTTCATTATCTTTTATCCGGACAGGGTGGCCCTCAGGACCAATCCATCCTTTATGCCTAAGGTGGTATCCAGTGTGGCTCTTAATCAGACCATTCATCTGCCAACTTTTTTCCCAAATCCACAGAACAAGGGGGAGTGGATTCTGTACTCATTGGATGTACACAGACAACTAAGATTCTACTTAAACAGGACAAAATCTCTAAGAAAAGCTGAGCAATTACTGGTGGCATTTGGTGCAGGGGCAGAGGGAAAGGCTATTTTAAAGTAGACTATTTCAAAATGGATAAACCATTGTATTTGTTTCTGCTACATGCACCATGGTAAACCTGTCCCCAAGGGGATCAGATCCCATTCCACCAGGGCTGCATCTACTTCTGCAGCCTTTCTCAGAGGGGTTCCTACCACAGACATTCTTAAAGCTGCTACTTGGAGCTCAGTTCATATGTTCACCAAACATTACCATTTACCTCTCTTCTCTAAATCCAGAGCAGGCTTTGCCACTGCTGTCCTGCAGGGCCTTATAGCTGCTCCTAATGCTGTATAATTCCATCCTCCCAACCATAGCTTTGGGATTCTACCCAAATGTAATGACTGCACCAGTGAAACACGAAGAACCTAGTACAGTTGTGTACTCTTACCATAAATGTAGATGTTAGAGTGTATTCACTATTGCAGTCCTGGTTACCCACCCGCCAGCCCCCTATTTCTCTCTCATTTTATCTCTTCTTTCTTTTACTATGCTCAAAAGCCTTTTTGGTGTATTTGCTTTTAGTTGGAGATATATTTTTTGTGTTCTAAATTACATGTATGTATGTATGTATGTGTATATATATATATATATATATATATATATATATATATATATATATATATATATATATACACACATATACATACATATATATATATATATATATATATTTTTTTTGCTCCCCATTTGGGGGGGCCCTGGCATCTGGGGCAAGAAAAACTGATTAAAATGGCGTCGGCTGCATGTTTTATACCCCTGATGACCTGACATCATGGAAGAAGAGACAGCAACCGATGCAGGACCCAAGACTGAGGGCAAACTGCCAGCAGATTACCCTAAATGTAATGACTGCAACAGTGAATGCACTCGAGCATCTACATTTATGCTAAGTGTACACAACTGTACTTTCCTCTAGTCAATTTTCTGTGCCCCTTTTGAAAATGGGTGTTTATTTTTAGCACCACATGCATGGATGCCTCTAAGCATCATAACTGTCTAATTTGGAACCTCATTTTCTAGGATGTGGGTGTAAATCCAGACATCTAACTTAAGCAGTCATGGCTGTATAACAATAAAGTAATTTGATTATAGTGTAGCAAAGACATATTTGATTAAACTAAAAAACAGTACTGAGATGAAGCAGACATAAACAGAAGAAATAAACTTAAACAAAACAGATTTCCTTGCATTCTGAGGTAAAATGATAGACAGCATTTTTGGGCAGAACCAAAATACTTTGTGGCTCCATGTGGCTGGGGTGGAGGATTAGACACAGGGCACTACTTGTCTTCTCTGGTTTTAAGAATCAAAAATACTTGCCATGCCCTTTGTTAGATGTTGGCAGTACTAAAATTCTGTAGGCAGCCTCCTTCTTACTTCTAAAACAGTGTTAAAAATAAATAAAATGAAAAGAAATGCACCACCATTTACCTTTCATATTTTAAGTATAGCTGAATCTAGTTCAGAGTGGTACTTAACAATTTCATAGCCATTGCTCTCACACTTCCATCAGGTTACTGTTAAAACAAAATCAATCTTTTTTTTTCAATAAAACACTACATAGAAGGAACATTAATTGTATTAAACTAGCACTGCCGTTTCTTTAGTCTTCAGTCTTCTAATGCAAATGAAAGGAGTAGGAAACTGATAAGGGGAAAAAACTAAATCTAATGACTAGATATAATTTGAGGTAGATTTAAGGGGAATTTAAGTTCCTTAACCTACTGATGTCACCCATGCTTCTCATCAATAATTCTTTACAAAGCCAAAAAATAATTTGTGGGGTGACAAAGGCCCAAAGTCAGTGACAGTTTAAGTAGTCCTCTAATTTACTTAAAATGTTAATAGAACAAACGGTTTTGCATCAGACTGTATTTATTGAACAATAAAAAGTATGAAACTCTGGCATTATTGACTGACTGACTGTAATCCCTCAGTGATTTAACATAAATCAAATATTTTACAAAATATGGGGAAAAATATGCGGTAAAATCAGGGACAGCTGGGAAGCATGATCTATTTGTATCTGAAATAAAAAGCTAGCAGGGAGGAAAACCGAATAATATCCCCAAATAGACCACCAGAGGGCAATAAAGACCACTGATTAGCAAAAATACAGCCTTTCTTTAAGATGTTCCAGGTATGGTTTAAAGCTGAATTTATCAGTTAAGCCTAGTAAGATGTTAAAATTAAAATTTATGAAATGCACCCCCCCACACACACACACACACAAACGCAATGTGAAAGAGAACAGGTGTACATAGGAGTGGACTGGAGTTTCTGTACCTTTTCTGTTGGTATGCAATATGCAATTCTTATATTGGCAACTTTATTACAATTCATTGAGCTGTCTCTTGAATGTGATGTTTCATCAGAAAATGTAAATTGTATTTTTTTTGCAATATCTGTAAGCATGGGTTTTAGCATTGACTCACTAATTATTCAGCAAAGCTTTTCACTACTAATTTTTTTGCATTTGCTCATGCAGAGATCCCTGTATTTTCTTGGTTGCTAGTTATTGTCTGAAAAGTGTATGTATACAAAGAAAAATCTAATACTGAAGTCACTGAATAAATAATTCGATATGAGTACATTAAAATAAATTGTGGTAGGCGAGAGAAGCAGATGACCAAGGAGGGAAATATGATTTTTAGCAATATGAATGAACAGCATATCTGCAGCTAGTACTGCAGAAAAAATGTATTAACTGAGTTCCTCAAGATGGGAAAATTTAAATAGTTTAGACTTGGAAGTATAGTTCAGAGTTTGTATGTCTGTCTCTTGGCAGCAGGGTTAGATGTGACATAAAAATAAATAAATTACACAGGTAACCATACAGAGGAAATGAGAGAGGGAAACAGTTGTATGATGATACAAAAACGTAAACTGGTTGTATTTTAAAGGTTTCAGAAGTATGGCATAATTGAAAATAAACTTAATGTAAGGTTGTAAAATGTAGACAGCGCTTTACATGTTTTGCAAGCACAAGTCTAGAGTGGAGAGGTAGCAAAATATATTCAGAAGTAAAAGAAGTGAAACAGCAAGCATGTTGTATTGAACTGTGTTCATAAATATGTTATGACGTCATTTAACAGGAAGTATGATATACAAAAGGCAGGCCCAGCTGCCTTACATTTGGGAAGCTGTGCTGGCTGCTCTTAAGTGTAGCTAAAGGTGCAATTCAGAGACACCAGCTTTGCTTAGGTGCAGCGGTTTCAAGTAGTCTGAGAAAATAATGTGGAAATGAAGGTAAAATGAAATGTGAATGAGGAATATGTGAAAATCAGCAAATATCTTATGCAAATTAGGACCTTTTCCCACCTTTGTGTGATTTCATAGTATCTTTTGGATGTGCACTTTCATCATGCACAGAAAGTTTATAGAAAGCAAAATCGTGGCTTTTTCATCTAGTTTGCAATCCGCAAAGATGCTCGAGTTTGCTACTAGCTTAGGTTAGCTGTTACTGTTCTGTGGTACTCTGCTCGGTCAAACCAAAACCACTTCCTGTTAGCTGTTTGTGTTGGCAAATAAGAAGATAGAGGCAAAGGTTGATACATCTGAACTTCGCTGATCCGAATATTTTGGATAGACTTAAAGTGGACAGGGATGTAGTGTGGATTTTATTCAGTTTGAATGGCCCACAGATGGGGATGAGGGAATGTATGGCTTCTCCTATACCTGCATAGCTGTCATGATACTCCTTATGGGCACCTTTCAGAAATAAACTGGGGATGCTGAGTATTTTGCCGTTAGGGCCCCATTTCGCCCACAGGGAGAACTGTACCAGAACAGGAAGGGCTACCATTCCATCAACTGCCAGATAGTGTGGCACATAATGTATGTGTTGGCCTAGCATTCTGGCAGTCCATGATTCTCATATTTAGCACATATTGACTCTCTTTTCTCATCTTGCATGACAGGATTCCTCATGATCACTTGCTTGGTAAGTGCATTTGAATATGCCTAACTGTAGGTACCACCAGTAGTAGTGGTATAATGTACTATTTAGTAATCTTTCCCTCTTTGCTTTGTGTTCCCTCCCAGTTTTATTTTGCAGGGGACATAGGCTACCCACTTGAAGCCTGGCTAATGACACTTCTCTTTAACTCCCAGGGAGCTGCCGGGAGGCACTTCAACACAACACTGTCCCAGATGTAGATGGTAATTGAGTTAGTATCTGGCCTGGTCAGAACCCATATCTGTAGCTTGGATGAGTCTGGGAAGTGCCCTTCAGTATGACCATGCTACTGCATCCAGGATGTTTAGTGCCTGCTGCATTCTGCACAACATGAGGGTTTGTTGGTCTGGTGCATGTCTGCCACAGCCATTCACTGATATACACAGTGCATCTCTTTCTCTCCCCCTCTCTGTCTGTTATTCCTGCCACCACTGATGATAGTGGCGATGGGCAGCTGATGCCAGTAGCATGTCAACCCCTCCAGCAGGCTCATTCACAGTATACAGCTGTGCAGGCAAAGAGGCAGCATGTCACCCACAAGTATGGGCCATTACATTCACTTAGTAACAGGAAAAGAGAACAGATGCACAGATAATACTTGCAGTGTTACTTATGGGTTGTGCTGTGTTGTGCATGGTCATCTTACACTGTATGCCAGACATTCCCTTTTTTTAACATTATAAATGTTTTTCATAACTGTACCATTAGTCATTATTGTACAGTGGTGAAGGACTGAATATGGAAAAGCATGTATTGTGACACAGTTGTGGCTATATTATTGTTCTTACCTGCAGTGCCAAGATCAGACTTTGTGGAATGTGGACCGTGGACTGTTAATGAGCACAAACTGCTTACATTAGGCAAATTGTTTCTCTCTCATTTTGCTTTTTTTTTTCATTTTTTTTCTGTTTGGTATTCTCTGCTTTGTGCTTTTCAGAGTAAGGTAGGATTTGTTACAGTAGATGTGTATATAACTGGACTACTTGATGATTATTTTTATTTTTACTAGATTCCATAGTGCAGATTATATTTAGAAAGTGTCACACATCATATAAGTCATGTCTCCTAAGGATAGTGTGGGTATTGGTCCCATAGAGTGCTATCTACTGGATGCAGAGGAGTCTCTTGACTCAACTATACTGCAGGATCTAAACCCTGGAGTGAGACATTATTTCATGTGATGTGGAAATCTGATCAGGCCTGGCTATCTTTTTGAGACAACAAGCAAAAAGGAGGCTAGCACGAACCAAGTACTCACTTAAGAAAAGTGCACCAGTTGAGGAAGACTGCTCAGTCCTTGCTGGAAAATCGGATTTATTAACAAAAACACGACAGGACAACCATCAGATAGAGTTCGAAAAAGTCACAAGCACAAACGCTATGTCTACACACCTGTGTTTTCGTTTGTAACACTTCTTCAGATGCAATACATTCTCCTCCCAACAAACCTTTCATCTTATATACACACTTAATTGATACAATTAAACAATTAAATAATTACATCTCAATTAATACAGCTTAAAATTCATCATTCTGATGTTCACATAAAATAACCATAGCTTATTCAATACTATTAAACACATACATATTCTAAAAACTAATATACAAACAAATATAAAATTTCATTGTAATAATGATATACTAGCTAAATACCTTTCTGTTTTAAAAAACATTTGTTTAATGCACAAATTAATAAGGAATCTACTTTCATTTTAATAAATTTCCTTATCCTCTTGCACCCTCTAGTGTTCAAATAGAGCTAATTCATTGATACCTTACCTTTTCTAATTTATAAGTCTGCAATACCAGCTTCCATCATTTCAAATTTAATCCTATACAAATTAATGCTTAAACAATGTATATATTATAATACATAAGCCATAATAAAAATAATAGAAAGCAAAGAAGCTTAGGAACTGGTTTATCCTACCATGGGGGAAACAAAAAAAGACATAAAAAGGCGCTTTATTGTTCTGGCCACATTGATTATAGAAACCCAGTAACACTCACAATTTTGCTGCCCTCACTTTGAGCACTGGGGCCAAGGAGACAATATTATTTAAACCTGGTGGATTGTATGACTCCAACTGTAATTGCCATAACAATTCCTTGTATTCAATAGTGTCTTCCCAGGCCCCCCCTCTTATATCTTTATTCACCACTTCTAAGACAAAAAAATAAAACACTGCATCCACACATTTCCTTTTATGTCTATATAGGGCATTATTGTTACAACAAGTTCTAATATCATAGTTGTGCTCATATATACGTTTTTTCAACCTCAGTTCAGATTTGCCTACATAAAAAGCATCACAATTTTTGCACAAGCTCAAATACACTATTCCACTTGTTTGACAATTTGCAAACTTGGAGCTCCTTATCAATATGTCCCTACTCTGAATATAGACTGTATCCTTAGCACAAATATAGGGACATTGTGGGCAACTTCCACATTTAAAAGTTCCTATTTTACCCTTCTTATTGATTTGCCCCCTCCCCTTTGTCTCAAAATAATTCTTAAGATTCTTACCCTTCCTATATGTACACTTCAGTGGATGTTCAAATAGACAGTCCAAGTCCGACAATTCACTAAACTTCTGCCATTCATTTTGTATTAAATTAGTGATAAATTTAGCTTCTCCATTATAGTCAATAACTAAATTATTCCTACCATCAAAATCTTCTACCTGCCCCAATACCTTAAATTGTTCCTCCTTCCCTAAAATCGGGTAATACTTTTCCTGTCTACCACTCACAACTTCGTTTTCCACTTCCTTTATTAAGGCCTCGGGGTAGCCTCTCTCTAGAAACATTATATGTAATTTATCACATTCCTCTTTAAAATCTTTATTCCTGGAGCACATTCTGCTACCCCTAAGATATTGTCCCTTAATTATTCCTTTTTTATGATGGTGTGGGTGAGCACTATGGTAAGACAAATAGGAATTGGAATAACTGTCTTTTCTGAAAACCTTAGAAAAGAACTTACCATCATCCTTCCCTACATAAATGTCTAGATACTGCAGACATTCCTTACTCTTATTATGGGTGAAGGAGAGAAAACTAATGGTACCGGACAAATATTCAAGAAAAGCTGAGAATTCACTCTCAGAACCAACCCATAGAAGACATATATCATCCAGGTAACGCTTGTATAATTTCCAGCATTTATTAAACTTAGAATTGAGAACAAATTTGTGCTCCCATATATCCAGGATGATATTAGCATAAGTGGGTGCACATCGTGCACCCATAGCTACTCCCTGGATCTGCCTAAAAAACTCCCCTTCATAGTGTACATAATTATTGGTAAGGACTAGATCCATTAATGTCAAAATCAAACGAAAATCATTCTGGGAGAATTTTCCATACTCAACCAAAGCTTCCTCAAACAACTCCATACCTTCTTTGTGAGGTATGGACGAAAATAAGTCTACTATATCAAGGGTTATGAATATTATATTTTCATCAAACACATCGTCCTTCAAATTCCTTAATAAATCCCAGGAATCCTTTACTATGTTTGTATATTAGTTTTTTAGAATATGTATGTGTTTAATAGTATTGAATAAGCTATGGTTATTTTATGTGAACATCAGAATGATGAATTTTAAGCTGTATTAATTGAGATGTAATTATTTAATTGTTTAATTGTATCAATTAAGTGTGTATATAAGATGAAAGGTTTGTTGGGAGGAGAATGTATTGCATCTGAAGAAGTGTTACAAACGAAAACGCAGGTGTGTAGACATAGCGTTAGTGCTTGTGACTTTTTCGAACTCTATCTGATGGTTGTCCTGTCGTGTTTTTGTTAATAAATCCGAGTATCTTTTTGAGACCCCTGATTCCTGCATGTGTTGTGGAAGTCTAATCAGGCCTGGCTGTCATTTTATGGGAATATAATTATTGCCAGCAGCACCTTCTTGAGATGCACATGGTATGCGACCTACTTATCTAACGCACATATGAACAGATGTCCTTCTATTCCCATGTTGCAATATTCATAACATAAGGGATTCCCCACCTAAATGACCTGAACGCCCAGACCGTATACCAAAGACTTAAACTACTGCAAGGTCCATGTGACATTGCAGTAGGATAGCAGCTGACGCAGGTCATAAAAGTGGCGTCTGCATGTACCATCCCCAGAACCTCTCTGCCGCCAGTCTGAACGCCATCTTCTGCCTTTCGTCTGGTCACTGAGTGATTGCTGTTTCAAATAAGTGCCCTGTTGGGGAATTTGTGTTTTTCTTGCTGTTGCTTGTTTCTCGAGGCTGATGCCATCCAGGAAAGGCAAGTGTTAATAAGGCTTGTGTGATTTGTCAGGCATTTAGCTGTAAGACGCTCTGCAGTCGTCGTTCCACCCTAAACATCTACTTCAAGAATCAAAGATTCAAGCAAGTAATGTTTGCATTTAGGGGTACGTTGGGTCCATACCGATGAGCCTCTGAAGAGGTAAAAAAGGTTAGGCCTGAATCTTTGACTGCACCTGTGAACCCTGATATCCATTTGGAGGCTAGTGAAGGCCTAGGGTTTTGAGTGGCAGCTGGTTCTCTTCCTGCAGTGGGCACTAGTTTGGAAGTCGTTAAGGAGAGTTCCATTATCACATCTGCAGAGGCCTTGCTGATGTCCATTCAGAACAGAACCCGGCTGACTTCTTTGGACGTTCTTCGCAGTACTTCTCCTGGCTTAGCTGTTGAAGACACTCCATCTGTGGTGGAACCTAGGCCTACTTCGGCCCATCCATCCCAGCCTAGGGTTTATCCTCCCCTTAAAAAGAAGCAGGAACAAAAACATGTTTCCACTTCTCAGGGATCCTTCTTCAGACTGGCAAGCCTTTTCTCAGGGACTTCTTAATGCTTTTCTAGCAGTAAGACCATCCTCAGTTCAAACTCCTACTCTAGCCTCTCCTCCTCTGTGTTGGAGCTCTGCTGAGGAACAGGAGGTGTCTGAGGAAGACGTTTCATCCTCAGATGAGTCTCTGGCTTACTCAGCACAAATTGACTCCTCTTTGGGTTATGCTTCCGCTGAAGTTGATTCCAGTGATGGTGACTACCCTGAGGAAGCTGTATCCTTTGGAGAAACAATCTCAAGGATGAGAGACCTTTTCAAGTGGGAAAGCTCACAAATTTCAGAAGTGCAGAAAAGGTAGTATGACCTCTTACAGATGGACTCCCCTTCTTCTTCAGCTATTCCACCTGTGCTACCTGCTTTTTGGGATTCCTTTCTTTTCTATGTCCAAACACCCAGATCCATAATCTCTAACCTCAAAAAGGCCAGATAGGTTTTTCAAGGTCCCTGAGGACAGCAAATTTCTTTTCAAATGTCTCCCCTGCAGATCTTGCTGTGATTTCAGTGTCTGCAGGTAGAGCTTCCAGATTTTTGCCTTCCACGACCCTTCTTCCCTCAGATAAAGACAGCAATATGATGGAGGATAGGTAAAAAAGTCTACACATCCTCTACTTTGGCCTTCAGTGTCATTAACTATCAGACTCGTATGTCTAGTTATATTGTAGCCCTGATTTCTCAGCCAAAACACAGCTTTCCTCTCTCTTGCCAGCTATCCTTCCAAGTAACTAGACACTGTATAAAGTGCAGTTATGATGCAGCTGAGGTGTCTGCTAGATCAGCTGCATCTGGATCTGTCCATAGGAGATATTCTTGGCTAAGATTGCAGCCTTTTTCCTGATGATATCAAGGCAAAACTTATTGGATGCGCCTCTAGACAAGTCTGCTCTTTTTGGTGCTGATGCTGCTGCCCTTTTCAAATACCTTCAAGAAAAAGGGAAAAAGTTCCAGGAACTGAAGCACGTTTTTGTGTCCCCAGTCCCAATGTATCATAGGAACTATCCTTCCAAACCTCATTTTGTGAGGAAGTAAACCCATACCCCTCCTCTCCCTCACAAGAAAGGGACAAGCATGCAGAGCTTTTCCAGATCTCAACCTGGCTGCGCTCAAAAGCTGCCCTTTCCTGGCAAGCCAGGTAGTCTATGACTACCTGCCCAGTCTCTCCAATATTCCTATTTCCCAGTGAGTGCCTTTCTCACTTTCTTTCATCATGGACAAGCATTACCACAGACAAATGGGTCCTTTCTATTGTTCAGAACTGCTACTACATGGTTTGGAAATCCATCCCTCCTTTCATGGTCATCCCACAAACCCCTCAAGACCAGCTTCTTCTTTTTCCTCGGGTGCTTCAAGACTTGATCTCATAGGGGACCATTCAGCAAGTTTCCCCTCTGCAAAAAGGAAAAGGGTTCTATTCCAGGATGTTTCTAGACCCAAGAAAGATGGTCCATGGAGACCAATTCTACATCTATCCCAACTCAGTCTTTTTCTTCTTTTTCCCACCTTTCACATGTTCAGTCTTCAGACTCTATTCCCTCTTTTGCTTCCTCAGGCCTTTACGGTTTCTCTAGACATCAGTGATGCGTATTGTCATATTCCCATTCACCCTCTGTTCAGGAAATTCTTATGCTTTTCTGTCGCTTCCACTCATTTTCAGTTTTGTGCTTTGTCCTTTGGACTCTCCACTTCTCCAAGGGTGTTCAGGAAATGCTTGGATCCTCTCATTGCCTTTTGCAGACTTCACTGAATTCTCTTTTAACCTTGCCTGGATGACCTGTCTTTTCAAGCAAACCATCCAGACATTCAGCAATAGAACATTCAAACCACCATATCCCTGCTCCAAAGCCTGAGGTTCACTGTCAACTATAAGTCTTCCCTCAGTCCTTCTCAGGATCAGATTTTCCTGGGCTGCAGGATAAAAACAGACCTTATGATGGCTTTTCTCCCTCTGCAAAAATGCAGTCTGCGTTGACATAATTCCAAAATTTGCTTCCTCTAACTTCAGTGTCAGCCAGAAAGTTTCTCAGCATGTTAGGGTTAATGGCATCTGTTATCCCCATGTTACCCTTCCGAAAATTCCAGTGGTATCTGAAAACACTCTAGTGCCAGCATGCTCTTCCTCTGGAGTTTGTTCTTTCTCTTCTCCATTGTATGAAGAAAGAGTTACACTGGTGGATTCATCAAATATCTCTGAATCCAGGGCTTCCTCTACAAGCCCCGCATCCTGTGCAGGAGCTGTTTACAGATGCTTCAGACACTGGGCGGGAAGCAACGTTGGGAAACTTAAAAATTCAAGGCCTTTGGTTTCCTTCCATAAGGAAACAACATATTAGCATCAAATAGATGAGGGCTTTGATTCTTGCTCTCCAAACTTTCCATTCATCTTTCTGCCCATGCCCCCTGAAACCGTTCACAGACAACATCACAGTCCTTTTGGTATGTGAACAAGCAGGGGGGCACAAAGTCTTACCTGCTCTGTAGGCTGGCCCTTCAGGCCTGAGAGATTGCTTCTCAAGCAAAGGTTACATTACTAGCTGTTTACATTCCTTCATCTCAAAATGTTCTGGCAGACACAGTAAGCACATCCATGAGACAAGCCCATGAATGGATACTTCACAGGGATGTGTTTCTGGACATTTTCCACTGGTGGGGAACTCCTCAAGTAGAGCGATTTGCCTTCCCCTTGCACAGACAACTTCCACATTTTGTCCCAGATCCTCTGGTATGGAAGGTGGACATTCTCATTCTCATGGAAGGAGATGTTTCTTTCTGCATTCCCCCCTTCCCACTCATTCAGAAAGTTCTGCTGAAAATTCAGCAGGACAAACCAAAAATCTTGTTGGTGACCACGTTTTGGCCAAGACAGCACTGGTTCCCTCTTCTTTTGCAGTTAGCCAAGGGCAGTCATCACAAGTTACCTTACAGGGTGGATCCTCACACAAGACAAGGGATCACTTTTATCCACCTACATTTAACATCTGTGAGCCTGACTCTGTAGGTGACAGACTTCTGATTCCTTTCAGACTCCTTTTTTTCTGAGGACATGCTTCTAGTCCTGCAGGAGGCCAGGAAACCCAGTACTGGGAGAAACTACTTGTCCAGATGGAAGAGGTTCTCCATCTGGTGTCCGAAGAAACGTCTAGATCTATTTTCAGTGGACATTCCCCTAGTTCGTTCTTAATTGCTTGAGCTGCCTAAGGCTTAGTCTTCTATTAAAGCCCACTTGTCTGTCATTTTTGCTTCTCTGCCTCTATCTCCTCCTTTAGCTTCTCGGCTAGAGGTTAAGCTCTTTCTTAAAGGTGTCCTTTACATCAGACCTCCCAGAAAACCTGTTCCTTTTCCCTGGGTTTTGAATTTTGTACTGGAAAATCTTACTCCGGCTCCTTTCGAGTCATAAGTCTCAGCTTCTTTAACGTTTTGCACATGGAAGACTATTTTGCTGGTAGCAATCACCTCTGCTAGAAGAGTTTCTGAACTTCAAGCCTCAGTGGCTTCTCAACCTTTTCTGATCTTCCACAAGGATAGGGTTTCACTCCGTACTGACTCCTCCTTCATGCCTAAAATGGTTAATAACTTGTCCCTTAACCAATCTATTCATCTACCTACCTTCTTTCCTTCCCCTCAAAATTCTAGTGAAAGGGTGCTACATATCTTGGATGTATGTAGACAACTCAGATTTTACATAGACAAGACCAAGTCCATTAGGAAATCAGAGCAACTGTTTGTCTCCTTTCATCGGAGGGAGCTGGGAAAACCTGTTTCTAAAGCTATTCCCACTTGGATCTCTAAGGCCATTTTCTTCTATTATGTGTTCCATGGAAAGATGCTCTTCCTTAGTAAAAGCTCATTCCACTAGGGCGGTAGCTTCCTTTGGGGCCTTCTTCAATGGTCTGGACACTGCCTCTATTCTGGAAGCAAATACATGGTCTTCTGTCCACACCTTTATCAAACATTAAGTACTATCTCCAGATCAGGCTTTGCCAGGGCAAATCTGCATGGTTTCATGAAGACTTCCTCTGCTCCAACCTCCCTTTCATGAGTTTTGGTACTCTCCCTCATGTTATGAATACTGGAACACTGGAATAGAAGGACATAGAATTGTTCAAAATATTACATAACCATAGATGTCCTTCTTTTCCATGTTGCAGTATTCTATTCCACCTTCCTTCCACCTTGGTTCATGTTTTTTTTGATGATGATTTGTTTCTACCTCTTATCCTTGGGCTGGTGTTCTGACTTGGGATATTCAGTTCTGAGGATGGTATGTGCAGACGTCACTTTTATGGCCTGCGTTGGCTGCTATCCTGTGTGCAACATCGCATGTACCTTGGAGTAGTTTAAGTCTTTGGTATACTGGCTGGACGTTCGGGTCACCTAGTTGGGAAATCACTTGTGTTATGAATACTACAACATGGAAGAGAAGAGCATCTATGGTTATGGTAAAATTTTACATAGCTATTCTTTCCCTGGTCACTTCCACCTGTGTTCCCAATGTATGTCTGGAAAGCCTTTGTGAGGGCACACATGAAGGCTGACATAGGTTGTGGGTGTGCAACCACATTGTGCATAGGAAATCATCATGGCATTGCCCTTGGCCTTAACCATTCCCATGTACAGGTGAAGATGTTCTTCGTGCTTCACTGTTGCAGTCATTACATTTGGATTAACTGCATGCAGCCGACTCCATTATATCCGTCTTTCTTGGTGTGCAGTGCCTGAAGCAGAAGCAGTTCGCAAGTGCCGGTCGGCCAACTCCTGAAATTTTCATTTTCGAGTTTCAGAACCAAAGTCTTCAACTAAAGCTAAGCACCCCATTGGGGAAACTTTTTCTTGCTCTTTACCGATGTCAGTAAAAGTTAATAATTGCATTACTTGTGGAAAGCAAATACCACATAAAGATTTTCATTCGTACTGTATTCCTTGCCTAGGCCCTGACCATAACGTACATTGCTGTCGGTTTTGTGATTTATTTAATCAGCGCACTATCCGTCGTCGGTTTTGTGATTTATTTAATCAGCGCACTATCCGTCATCTATATCTTTTCGCCTCTAAATATTTTAGTTCTCTGTTTAATTATCTAGAAATGTCATCGGTTAGCCGTCTGACTACAGGAATTTAAAAAAAAATGCAAAGATAAAGACAGAGACAGGCCCTCGAGGTCCAAAACCACCGACAACACTTCTCCTAACCCAGTCACCAGTTCGCCGGTACTCAGTGAGGTGCTTTCGCAGCCCCTGATACCTGCTACTTCTGGTTCGCAGGCTTCTACTGAGACTCATTCGGAGTCCGGTATGCCGCGAGATGCTTCAGCTATGGAACCACAGATGTCTGTACCTTGGATGGGTCTGGAGCTGCTGTGCAGGCACTGGCTTCTGAGGGTGTATTCAGGCCTACGGACTTGCATATTAAATCGACGCCTCCATCTTCACTTAGGCTTAAATCTCGAACCATGCCTAAAAAACCGACACCCAGGCCACATGCTCAGGCCTCTTTGCCTAAAAAACAAATGATAAGAATGGCTGAAGATTTAATAACTGTAATCGGGGTAGCCAACCCCCCCCCCCCTTTCTAAGAGGCCTAGGCCTGAAGTTGTTTATGAATCTTCTGACCAGGATTCTGTTTTTTCTGATTCTTCATGATGATCTGGATTTGCCCTTATCTACTTATGAGGATTCTGATGCAGAGGACTCCATTCCCTCTGCTTCCCCTCAAGAGGATTTTTCTTTTGGGGAAACCTTGCATACTCTAAGGGAGCATTTTCACTGGGAAAGTCAGGATTTTTCTGATTAAAAAAAAAAGAGGCTTAGGGATTTCTTACTCCTACCTCAGCATAGGCCTTTAGCTATTCCTCCTGTACTAGACATTGTTGATGATGCTTTTTCGGAAGCTAGTGTGGTCCCTGATTCCTTGCCTCCTGCTCCCAGAAAACCTGACAGATATTACAGGGTCCCTGAGTCACACAAGTTCCTTTTTAAAAATCCTATTGCGGATCCAGAGATTATTTCACAGGGGCCCAAGGGAGGTAAGGCTTCTACTGCTAAAGCTTCTACCCCTTCTGATAGAGACTCCAGGGCGCTGGATAGATGGGGGAAGAAGGTTTACACTTCTGCAACCTTGGCCGTTAGGGCTTTAAACTGCCAGTTTCATATGTTAAAGTATCAGCAGCATGTTATTGGATTGCTTAAACTGAAAATTATGTTGATTCCAGACTGTGTTGAAAATAAAGAATTACAGGATTTAATGCATTCTGCTGAATAAGTTGTAAAACATACTTTGCAATGTGGTTTTGATTCATTAGAGGCCTCTTGCAGGGCTGCTGTTCATAGGTTCATAGGTAGGTACTAGGATATCTGCCCTAGAGCATTTATAAGCCTAGCCAGAATGTGTTGGCTTTCACCTCCCTTTTAGATTAGATTCCTGAGCCTCTGTCCAGCAGGGCCATAGAAGTGATCCCAGGTGTAAATTTACGATTTCCCATCCACTCATCAAGATTTCTTTTGAAGAGGGTCAGTGAGGAGCTCTGCTGAACATGGATAGGGATTCGATTCCAGAGCGAGGGAAGCCTCTGGGATATGAATCTATCCCTCCAGCATGTCCTATTTATTGTTGTGCTGAGCTTTAAACCCCTGGAGCGTGTAGCTCTAAGGGATTTGGATTTCTTGAGGTGGAGCATGTCCATTAATTCCGGGTTAGACATGGCCTTGTACGTCAGGCAGAGATCGCTTCTGAGTAGGTGGTAACTGAGTAGAGCTGCAGTTTCTTTAGTCGAGCTGCATAGGGCATCTGTTTGAGGCCCACGATCCTCTTGATGAGGTACTTTTGGGGTCTCTCTAGCTGTTACAGGTGTCGGGTAAGGTACATTCCAAATGGGGCATTGTACTCAATTATGGGCCTGATGAGCGATGAGTAGAGGGGCACAATGACCCCTCTTGATCTAGATGTGAACCCTTTCATGATTAGGTGGGCTATATAGAAGGTTTTTCTAACCACTTTGGCAATGTGATTATCAAAGGAGAGGTTACTATCTACTTGGGTCCCCAGAAGTCTAATTACATCTTCCGTACTTAGTGGATTACCACCTATGTGGTAGTTTGTGGGCACATTGTTTTTCCCAAAGGGGATGACTATGCACTTTTTGACATTTAGCTTGACGCCATGGTTCTGACACCATATATCTGTCTCCGTAAGACCCTTCTGGAGGATGTTTGTTTCAGCCGGAGAGTCGATTATGGCTCCCAGTTTGCAATCATCTGCAAACTTGGTCAGCCACAGTCCTCCCGTGCTTACCTGTACCTCAGAGAAGTATATGCCGAACAAGAGGGGTCCCAGGACCGAGCCCTGTGGGACGCCACTTGTAACCGGTTTGGAGTCGGACATAGCACCCGCAACTCTGACCATGTGGGTTCTATCCCTGAGCCAGTTTGCAACCCATCTCGTGACATAGCGGTTGATATTCAAGCTGGTAAGCTTACTTATAATGCCCGATTGGGGTATTGTGTTGAAGGCCTTTGCGAGGTCCTGGTAGGCTGTGTGGACTACCTTTCCCTCATCTATGGTCTTGGTAACTGTTTCAAAGAAGTCAACTAGGTTTAAGAGGCAAGATCTGCCTTTAACAAAGCCGAATTGGGTAGAGTCCATTGTCTGGAGGTTCCCAATGTCTTTGTTTATGAGATCCATGATGATGCGCTCCATAGCCTTCCAGACCAGGCTAGTCAGGCTTATAGGGCGATAGTTCCCGGGATCCATTGTGGCGCCACCTTTGTGGAGTGGGATAACTGTTGCTGTACGCCATTCTTTGGGTACATATCCTGTAGTAAGGCTGAGTTTGAACAGTGACTTTATGTCAGGGTTCAGTTCTTTTTGGAGCTCGTGTAAAACGCAGCCCGGGACGCCATCTGGTCCCATTGATGCTGTGTTTTTTTTACTTTGGAGAGGGCTGCTTTCACCTGTGTGTCTGTGATGTCTGGGAGACTACATTCTTCTGGGATAGACACTGGTCCTTTTGGGGGGGGGGAAGGGGGGTAAAATTTGCACTGAACCTGTCCGCCAGGATGTTGGCAATGTCAGTGGGTTCAGTGTATTTTTTGCCATTTTGCACCAGCTCAGAGCAGATCTGAGAGTTGACACCTAGATTCTTGATGTAGTTAAAGAAGGCCTTGTGATTATCTTTAGAGTCTTTGGCAATTTTTCTTTCAAGGAAATCCAAAAAAGCAGATTACGGTTCCCCCAAGCTCGAGACTCAGAATACCAGAAGTTTTGTAAAATATATTGAATTTATTCACAAAATAAAACAAAGCACTAGGAGCTCTAGTACTGGGTTGAGCGCTTTCATCTGACAAAACACAGATTTCTTCAGAACCAATAAGCTCCTACAAACCATTCATTTTAAAACTTTTGTGGCGCCAAAACTTCCTTGAGTAGTATCCAATAAGAACATTATTAACAGTAATTGTCAATAATTGTCAATTATATACATTACTTACTTAATAATTAATATGTTCTTAGATGTCTCAAAACCATTATAAAATTGTATAAAATTGTACAACATTGTGCAATCATGCAGTTCCATACAGTCGACCAAAAATGATTCAAGCACATGGTGAATTCACCCCACTTGTTGGTCTTCCATACTATAAGCAGAAGAAGATCTGATAAGCTATGAAATTCAAAATAATCAATAAATAAAAATATATAAAAAATTTATAAAAATTCAAAAATACATAAGTGTTTACTACTATAGCTTATTGATTGTAAAAAACTATTTAAGTCATATACGCAACTAGTACATAAGAGAATACTTAAATCATTGGTATTACTCACCTAAAAGTTTTACAAAATATGGAAATAGTGTATATAAAACAACACATGTAAATACCAATCTGTATTGCTGTTACTAATTCAATGCTAGAAAAGGTTTTAAACTAATATAATCATTTATACCGGGTGTTGTAGTGGCATCCGTACATATTTGCCATTTGCTTTCGACCCATGCCAGAAGTTACCACCTCTATCACCTATCTCAACCTGGTCTATAATTGCAAATGTAAAATTATGGTCTGTACCCTTTTCTAGAATATGTTTACAAAGTGCATTTTTTGAATCACCTTTTTTAATCCTATACAAATGCTCATATATACGAGTCTTGAATTTCCTCTCAGTTTTGCCTATATAAAAGGCTGAGCATTTTGTACAGGTAGCAATATAGACAATGCGTTGTGTGTTGCAATTCCCATTTTTACATATTACTGTAGTTTTAATGATGTTGTCTAACTTAATTTTAGGGTTAGTATTAATATATGTACATTGTTTACAGGTACCACATCTAGTGGTACCCTTCCTTCTAATACCATGAAAACCCTTTCTTCCATACTCACTTAGTCTTTTTAAAGGACATGGTATTGCCTATTTGGATACTTGGATTAGTAACACAGGGACAGGTTTTTCATCTAGGATATACAGAAAGCCAACATTCTCAAATGATTACATTCACTTCAGTAGTTGCCACCCTCCGCATATTTTTAAAAATGTAGTTAAGGGACAGAGTATACGAGCTGCAAGAATGTCTTCTACAAAGGAACATATGACTAGTGAGTTAGAAATAGTGTTTAAACTATTTCAGGATTGAGGATATCCCAAGGCCATGTTAGAGAATGTAATATCTTATGTTAGGGCCCAATGGGGACTCAAATATGTTCCATTATTGGGGAAAAGTATTGTGTCACCGCGCAATATCAACGACGAAAGAGACAACAAAGTGTGTGTGATTAAATTTAATCCTTATACCAGTGTAATTATAGAAATTTTAAAGAAACACTGGCCGTTAATCACTAGTTCTGGTTCTATAGGGCACATAGTAGGAGCTGACATTTGTACTGTATATAAAACAGGTAGTAATTTAAAAAGACTAATTGAGTATGGAAGAAAGGGTTTTCATGGTATTAGAAGGAAGGGTACCACTAGATGTGGTACCTGTAAACAATGTACATATATTAATACTAACCCTAAAATTAAGTTAGACAACATCATTAAAACTACAGTAATATGTAAAAATGGGAATTGCAACACACAACGCATTGTCTATATTGCTACCTGTACAAAATGCTCAGCCTTTTATATAGGCAAAACTGAGAGGAAATTCAAGACTCGTATATATGAGCATTTGTATAGGATTAAAAAAGGTGATTCAAAAAATGCACTTTGTAAACATATTCTAGAAAAGGGTACAGACCATAATTTTACATTTGCAATTATAGACCAGGTTGAGATAGGTTTTCCAGTTACCACCTCTATCACCTATCTGGCATGGGTCGAAAGCAAATGGCAAATACGTACGGATGCCACTACAACACCCGGTATAAATGATTATATTAGTTTAAAACCTTTTCTAGCATTGAATTAGTAACAGCAATACAGATTGGTATTTAAATGTGTTGTTTTATATACACTATTTCCATATTTTGTAAAACTTTTAGGTGAGTAATACCAACGATTTAAGTATTATCTCTTATGTACTAGTTGCGTATATGACTTAAATAGTTTTTTACAATCAATAAGCTATAGTAGTAAACACTTATGTATTTTTGAATTTTTATACATTTTTTATATATTTTTATTTATTGATTATTTTGAATTTCATAGCTTATCAGATCTTTTTCTGCTTATAGTATGGAAGACCAACAAGTGGGGTGAATTCACCATGTGCTTGAATCAGTTTTGGTCGACTGTATGGAACTGCATGATTGCACAATGTTGTACAATTTTATACAATTTTATACAATTTTATAATGGTTTTGAGACATCTAAGAACATATTAATTATTAAGTAAGTAATGTATATAATTGACAGTTATTGACAATTATTGTTAATAATGTTCTTATTGGATACTACTCAAGGAAGTTTTGGTGCCACAAAAGTTTTAAAATGAATGGTTTGTAGGAGCTTATTGGTTCTGAAGAAATCTGTGTTTTGTCAGATGAAAGCGCTCAACCCAGTACTAGAGCTCCTAGTGTTTTGTTTTATTTTGTGAATAAATTCAATGTATTTTACAAAACTTCTGGTATTCTGAGTCTCGAGCTTGGGGGAACCGTAATCTGCTTTTTTGGATTTCCTTGTCGCTGTGTGTTCCAATTTTTCTTTCAAAGCTGGCCTTTGATGATTTTATGAGGGATCGTAGTTTCTTGCTAATACTGATCAGGGATGCCTTCCCTTTTTGGGATTTTGCTCTATCATGTAATAGTTTCCTCCTCCTGTTGTATAGCTTATTTATGGCTGGGGTCCACCAGACTGGTCTCTTGTTTTTGGAGGCGTGAGTCTTGGTTTTACTTGGGATGGCTCGATCCATGCATTCCTGTAGGTGCTCACAGAATGCATTTGTAAAGGATTCTGCGGTTTGGGCAGCATTTTCCATTAGACCGGGGGCTTTGAAGTGTTCCACCTCGGTCTTGAGAAGTGTGAAGTTAGCTTTTCAGAAATTTTTCACAGTGGTTTCCTTGGCTGAAGGTGGGGTCGGGATGTGGATGTCCAGTGTGATTAGTTTATGGTCTGATCTTACCAACGAGCGGTTTACCTCTGGTATGGAACATTTAGCCCCCATGTTGGTGATGACCAGGTCCAATATGTTGTCCCCTCTGGTGGGAGTGGTGACCAGTTGTTCCATGGCGTTTAAGTTTATAAACTCCAGGAACTGTTGGGCAAAGGAGTTGGGACTTGAGTAGTTTTCCCAGTCAATGTTTGGGTAGTTGAAATCACCCAATATCATGGTGTTTGGTGAGACCTTTAAGTTCTGTTAAACTTCAAAAGCATATATTGTTATTTAAATTGAATAGTATTTTTTTTTTTTTTTTTTTTTTTTTTTTTTTTTTTTTTTTTTGTTTTGCATTTTCATTGGAGTACACATGGTCATGCTATGTTTTTGTGTGTGTAAAGGATGCTTTAAATTGCTGTTGAATTAGTTGTGATAAAGTCTAAATTGGATGAAAGTGCTAAACATTATAAAAGCATTATTAGAGGTCACGGTGCATTATTTTTTCTTTTTATTTATTTTTTAGTGTGTGGCCAGGGGACATTGCATGACTTGTTCTAAGTTGATTCATATTTGGTTTATGTAGTTCCTGCAATGTTACAGGATATCTGCTCAGAACAGCGTTTGGGAGTGTATACACCAGCAGCTTTAACTTGTAGTAAAGCAGCTTACACAACTGAAGGAGATATTGTGTAAGGTTATTGAAGGTTTAAATACAAGTAAATCGCAGAAGGAAGTACCTATTCTTACGGACAAGCCATTGAGGTGTGAATGCAATGTTATTGTGACTATTACATCTAAAGTTGATGCTCAACCTCAGTAGAATCAAGGACAACAACTTGATGAAGTCATGGATATTACCTGACCAGTAAACATTCCATATATTAAAAATTGGCTCAAAACTGGTATTTCTTTAGTGACTAGTCACCACTCAGCCCCAGGTACCATGCAGCAACAGATCAAACAATTGGAAAATAAGCTATACAAATATAAGAATTACCAGATAGCCAATAGTTATTTTAAACATTATATACAATTGAAATTAATGCCAAAAGGTTTCTGAGTAAGGAATTTTTCCAGCACCACCGTTCCAAATCCTATTGTGTATACACAACTATTGGAACTATTTGACAATACAAACTGCAAATTATGGAGATTATGAATAAGGAGATGGAGCATATGAAGGAGAATATGGTTCAGATGGAGCAAGAGTTAATTTTTCCACCACAAAGTTAAGATCCCAAGGAGAAGCCAACTAATTTATAAGTGGATGGCTAAGTAGAACCCCCTTCAAAAACATTTTAACATGGGAATGCATTGTAGAGGATCCATGGGCAAACATGCTGCAATGGCTGACAGATGAACTTTGTCAGGCAAGTACAAAAGGCCAGAGAATCATAACTGACACAAATACTATAGAACCAGAGAAAGAACAGCTTTGAAAAAGTCTTGGTTCTTAGCTTGGCACCAACTAGAAAACCTTTTCTTTTTATTAATATATTATTTTCTTGTATTTTTTTGCCTCCATTACTACCTGCTACAAGTCATCAAAGAAAGGGTGACTAAAATGTATTAAGAATCTATCACTCATGCAGTTAGTTGAAGTTGCTTCAAGATGGAGTGCATCAAGCAATCCCTGCCTTGTGTGAGAAAGCCCTGCCTGTCAGGAAGCCTGTGTTAACTGCCATGGGCAAGATGTCCTTCAAGGTAGCATCTGCAGTCATAACAAATGGGTTGTCCTGTCGTCAGGCAGCCCTTCGGTCGGCCAGATTCCAAAGTCTGGGTCCGGCTTCGGCTGATGTCTCACTTCACCCGACGTCATCTCTGCTGGTCTTCGGGTATAAAGGCATCAGCCGACGCCATTTTCCTCAGTCTTTCTTGCCGCGTGGCGCCCGAAGCAGAAGCTGTTCGCAAGTGCCGGTCGGTCAGATCCAGAGATTACTACTACCGAATACTACTTGAAGACTTCTAAAAGCTAAGTACCCGTTGGGGACTCTTTCTTGCCTCAGCCGATGTCAGAAAAAGTCAATAACTGTTTAACTTGTGGGAAACAAATACCTCATAAAGATTTCCACTCTTACTGTCTGCCTTGCTTAGGCCCAGACCACGACGTAGCAGCCTGTTCGGCCTGTGCTTCCTTCAACCGACGAACGCTTAGGCGTCGGTCGGAGTTTGCTGAACAGTTTTTCGGCTCAGATTTTGCGTACATTATGCCGTCGGATCCTCCGACTACCCAAATTGTTAAAAACGCAAAGAAAAGACCGACACTCGCGGTCCGCGGTTTCGGACGAAACCACGGTTAAGCAAGCCGCGAGTGTCTCGGTTTCGGCCGAAACCGAGAAAACTGGTCAATCTTCAGCCGAATCCATGACTACTACTGAGGCTCCTGCTACCTTAGTTGAATCGGCCTCAGAACTTTTGCCTACTACTGTGGTTCCTAGTGATTTATCAGACACCATCCCTTTGGATGTCTCTACCCCAGCACGTGGTGCTGCTAGGCCTCCTGCAGCCATGTCTATTAAGGCCTTTGCCAGGGCTAAAGCAGCCAAAACTGTTAAATCAGTGCCTGTTAAGCCTCCCTCACACAGGCCCACTTCTAGTTCACAAATGCTTACTCTGGCAGAGGATTTAATATCCTTAATTAGGGGATCCCAATCTCACCCAGACAGGGCCTCTCAGCCACCAGAAAAGAGATCTAAAGCAGAGCCCCCCGAGCCAGTGTCCTCTGATGATTCTGCGGATGACTCAGACATTACAGACCAGCCAGAGGCTCCTTTGTCTACATATGAAGATTCCGATGCTGAAGAATCCATTCCATCTGCCTCTCCGCCAGAGGAATTTTCCTTTGGGAAACCTTACATGCCATGAGAGAACAATTCCAATGGCAGGGACAAGATTTCTCAGATTCAAGAAAAAGGCTTAGGACATTTCTGCACTTACCACAACATAGGCCCTTAGCTATACCTCCAGTACTGCCTGTTGTGGATGATGCATTTAATGATGTTTGCACTGCTCCTGATACTTTACCTCCAGCCCCTGCCAAACCAGATAGATTTTACAGGGTGCCAGACACTCATCACCACCTATACAAGGCCCCACTTGCAGATCCTGAGACTATATCCCAGGGGCCTAAGGCAGTAGCCTCGACCTCAGCAAAACCCTACTCCTTCTGAAAGGGAATCCAGGTCCTTAGAGATGGGGAAAAAAGTTTACACCTCTGCTACTCTCTCAGCTAGAGCTTTAAACTGTCAGTTTCATATGATCCAATACCAAGAGTTTATGCTTGATCAGTTAACTAAGAAGCTGTCCTCTGATGACTCCTTAGATAAGAAATATGTTTTAGAAATGGTGAATAACATCCAACAGGTTAGTAAACATTCTTTAAAATGTGGCTATGATGCACTGGAGGCTTCATTTAGATCAGCCATGACTGGCACAGTGATAAGAAGGCATGCATGGTTGAAAGAACAGGTCTTGCCGGATCATGTTAAAGCAAAGCTGTTAGATGCTCCTATGGATAAGCCCAGTCTATTTGGTACACCTGCTCAGCAAGTAATGAAGAAAATGGAAGAAAAGGCAAAATCTGTACAAACAGTTAAGGGTTTCTTACAGGTTCAGCCCCCAAGGTTTAGCAGGAACTGGCCTGCCAAAAATTGGTCCTTTCCAGACTCCTCAAAATCTCAAAGAGGCAGGAATAGGCGCTCTAGAGGCAGAAATCAATCCAGAGGAGGGGCCTACGGAGGACGACAGTGGCAAGGCAATAACCGAAGCACAGACACAACCACTGCCACTACAACAGGACAATCACAGTGACTTGGCTCTGACACTGCCTACCAGGGAGCAAATAGCAGCACCTTTAGGCGGAAAGTTAGCCTTATTTTCGAAAAACTGGCACTGTATCACAAAAGACAAGTGGATTTTGCAAACCATAGACCAAGGCTACAGGTTCCACTTTCACACCTTACCAGTAAAAAGAGGAATGCCAAACCTACCTCCAAATCAAAAAACAGAAGCTCTAAAGCAGATAGCAGAATTAACAAAGATGAGAGCTGTGGAAAGAGTACCAATAACAGAACAGGGCAAAGGATTCTACTCCAGACTCTTCCTAGTACCAAGAAAAGAGAAAAGTTGGAGACCTATTCTCGACCTGTCCGTCTTAAACACATACATCATTGTCCCAAAATTCAAAATGCTGACCCTACAGCAACTTCTTCCCATGCTGGGCAAGGAGTGTTGGCTGGTAACTCTAGATCTCAAGGAGGCATACCTGCACGTCCCCATACGACCAAATTGCAGAAGATACCTCAGATTTCTTGCAGGATCAGAGCATTATCAATTCTCAGCATTGCCTTTTGGCTTATCTACTTAGGCCAGAGTATTCACAAAATGCCTGGCATCAGTAATCGCTCACTGCAGGCTACAGGGAATACAAATTTATCCATACCTGGACGACTGCCTGTTACAAGCGGACAACAAAAGCAAGCTGACAACAGATCTACAAAGAGTCATTTGCTTACTACAAGCCCTGGGATACACAGTCAATTTACAAAAGTCAAGACTGATACCATCCCAAACAAGAACATTCTTGGGTGCGGATTTGGACACAGTAAAACAAATGGCATTCCTAACTGCAGAAAAACAAAACAACTCCCTCTTTACTTCTTGGCATTAACAAAGCAGAACAAACTAACAGCAAGAAAAGTACTGCAGGCCTTGGGCTTCATGGCATCATGCATAATCTTGGTCCCACATGCCAGACTGCATATGAGAAAGCTACAGTGGTACCTAAAGAATTTATGGTCTCAACACAGACACAGCTTAGAAACCGAAATCCCACTAATCCCATGCCTGAAACAGGAGTTCCTATGGTGGGCTCAAGCATGCCAGTCAAACCCAGGCTTACCCTTCCACAACTTTCAAGCAAGCCAAACCATCACAACGGACGCCTCAGACCTAGGCTGGGGGGCGCACATGTTGGACAAATGCATACAAGGATTGTGGACTCAAGACCAGCTGCACCTGCACATAAACCAAAAGAAATGCTGGCAGTAAAACTAGCAATACAGAAATTCAGACCATTCCTCAGAGAAGGCCATTTAATGATAAGGACAGACAACACCACAGTCATGTGGTACATCAACAAACAAGGAGGCACTCATTCATACCCCCTATGCAGAATGACTCTGGACCTTTGGAATATGGCTCTAAGCTACAACATCCAGTTACAGGCAATGTTTGTGCCGGGAAAAGAAAACACCCTAGCAGACATGTTAAGCAGAACCACCTCGGATGCTCACGAATGGATGCTACACCTGGACATCTTCAAGGCCATCACAAAGAAATGGGGAATGCCACAAATAGACCTATTCGCATCCCCACTCAATCACCAGCTCAAAACATTCTGCACAAGGACATGCCACCCACTTGCATGGAAGGTGGACTCTCTATCCTTCAGTTGGAAAGGCCTGACAGCATATGCATTTCCACCTCTTCCTTTGATGCACAAGGTACTACTGAAAATCAAAGAGGAGCGTCCAAGGATAATCCTGATAGCTCCGAATTGGCCAAGACAACACTGGTACCCATTGCTGAGGAGCATGTCTCGGGGGAGAATGTGGTCAATACCCCTGATGCCTTTGATATTAACTCAGAACAACTACAACATCATGCACCCAAACCTAAAAACATTGCAACTGACTGCCTGGAACATCACATAGCAGCAACTAACCCAGACCTATCCCAAAGGGTTAAAGACATTATCCTTGAAGCCCGCAGACCTTCAACAAGAAGGAACTATGCAGGAAAATGGAAAAGGTTTGTAATTTGGAGTACTGAAAGAGGAAAAGATGTGTCGAACATAGATATTGCTAACATCCTGGAGTACTTGGCAGAGCTTCTACATACAGGCCTGTCTTATTCCTCCATCAAGATACATGCATCAGCTATTTCAGCAGAATACAGCTTCGATCCACCTGTCTTTTCGCATCCTCTACTCAGGCAGTTCCTCAGAGGGATCAAGAATGTAAAACCTCCTAGGAAACCACCATTACCAGCATGGGACTTGAACTTTGTGCTAGAAAAATTGACACTCCCTCCATTTGAACCAGCAGCAACAGCAGATCTTCAACACCTATCATGGAAAACTGCTTTCCTACTGGCAATTACTTCAGCAAGGAGGGTTTCGGAACTACAGGCCTTAATGGCAACCCTTCCTAATCTTCCATCAAGACAGGGTCTCCATGAGAACTAATCCTACATTTATGCCTAAGGTGGTATCCAGAGTGTCTTTAAACCAGGCAATCCACCTACCCACCTTCTTTCCCAATCCACAGAACAGGGGGGAAAGACTGCTGCATACCTTGGATGTACATAGACAGTTACGCTACTACCTGGACAGAACTAAAGGTAACAGAAAAACTGACCAGCTTTTAGTAGCCTATGCAACAGGAAGGGAAGGAAAAGCAGTTTCCAAACAGACAATCTCCAAATGGATAGGAAATTGCATAAGATTCTGTTACTCCTACCATGGAAAACCAATTCCACAGAACATAAGACCTCATTCTACAAGGGCTACAGCCACTACCACAGCTTTCTTACGAGGAGTGGCAACCAAGGACATTATTGAGGCGGCTACTTGGACCTCCGTGCATACATTTGCCAAGCATTATAATTTACCTCTATACTCTAGATCCCGAGCAGGGTTTGCCACTGCTGTACTGCAAGGGATCCTAACTACACCATAATTTTTCTTCCTCCACCCCTAGTTGGCTATGGTATTCTACCCATTTGTTATGACTGCAGATGCTACCTTGAAGGACATAGTACAGTTTTGTACCTACCATAAATGTAGATGTCCGAACAGGATAGCATCTGCAATCAGGATTACCTACCCCCCTTCCCCTCTGTGGTACTCCTAGGGTATTTACCCTCCTATTAGCTAGCTGGGGGGGAGTCTCTTATGGTGTATTTGTTTGTATATATGTACATACATGCTTATTTTTTGTGTTTGCCTTCTATTTTTTGGAAACATTGGCATTTATCCAAAATTTAGCTTTCCAAGAGGGCAACTGGCATCTGGGGCAAGAAACACTAAGGAAAATGGCGTCGGCTGATGCCTTTATACCCGAAGACCAGCAGAGATGACGTTGGGTGAAGTGCGACATCAGCCGAAGCCGGACCCAGACTTTGGAATCCGGCCGACCGAAGGGCTGCCTGACGACAGGACAACCCATTTGTTATGACTGCAGATGCTGTCCTGTTCGGACATCTACATTTATGGTAGGTACAAAACTGTACTTTTCAATAAAGGTAGGGCTTTCAAAGCATTTATTGCTCCCATCATCTATCTGATATTTATGTGCTTTTGTCTGTTGTGTTTGTTCATAGACTTTGTACTTTTACTCCTTTGGAAACTGCTCCCTATGGCTTGTCTGTAGCATCTGTTGTGACAGACTGAACAGAAGGCAGAAAGAGGAAGGGAGAAGGGAAGTTTCAGATTCTGATACAATGGGTCTACCCACCAAAGAATCTCCCTCCTTACAAACCACAATACAGGGGATCTAAAAATATGAAGGGTGCAGATATTGAGTCAAGACTAATCTGAGGTTGCACAGTACTGAATTTTCCTCATGTGAAGTCTGTTCAAAGGACAAGAATCATAGAAGCCATGTAGCCAACAGTCCTGAAAAATTTCCTTGTCAGACAGCACATTTTTGGTTGAAAAAACACAGAAAGCACTTTTGGTACATCTCTATTTTGTCTGGGGAAAGAAAAGATCTTTGCATGGCAGAATCAAACAGACACACAAGGAAAACTATTCTGTGTGAAGGGATGAGGGAATATTTCTGTGCATTTACTTGAAAAACTCAGACTGAGTAGGAAATTATGAACCCTAACAAAGACTATACAACTGGAAAAAAAGTCTACAAATATAAAATAAATCACTCAGAAATGGAAAAAAATGTGAATGCCTTGAAGTCTGCAAGAAGGAATTACTGGAGCCAGACACTTTGTAAATATGCTTGGAGCAGTAGATAGCTCAAAGAGTAAAACAAATAAAACTAATAGTGTAAGCAAGATACAAAAAATAAATCTTAAAATTCTGAAAAGTTTGCCAGTGGGAATGTAACAGTAGGCATATTTTAAGTCTAAGTCTAGATCTAACAGAACAGCTAGTAAAGGGACAAGAGGTAATAGGCTCTGAAGGGATAATGTTTTTAAACTTTGGAATCTTGTAAAACGATTGAGAATGGAGAGGTTTAGCAACAGGTCTCCAAGTCCCCTCTTTGGCACCAGAAAAATCACAGAATAAAACCCTCTGCCTACCTGGGATGCAGACACTGGTTCTATAATTCTGAAATAATATTTGTTCCAGAACTGGATAAAACTGGGATATCTGGTTTACAGGGCAAAGGGAAATGCCATGAAAGGGAGGAAGGGGGGAATCCCACTGTCAAGACTACCCCTGTTTAATGACTTAACAGATTTGTATTAAACAATTTGATGCCACAGAGGAAGATGTAGACAGAGAGATTGCCAGTGTGTGTGTGTGTGTGTGTGTGTGTGTGGGGGGGGGGGTCTGAAGAGGCACATAATCATGTTGACTTTTTGTAATGTTCTTTATTTTGAGAGGCTTTTTGTTATTTTTGAAGCCTTCTTGCCACTGCTTTCTAAAATCCTGTTTGTTGACACCTTGCTGCTTGAACTGCTTTTTGAAAAGGGAGCTGAGGTAGAAGGAACGTTTTTACTTGCCTTAAAAAGGTTACTGGGTATGTGCTCAGAAGGCATGCTTGGCTAAAGGAGCAATCTTTGCCTGATCATGTTAAGCTCATGTTAAAGCTAAATTGTTGGATGCTCCCTTAAATCAGGACTGCCTGTTTGGCGACAAGGCTGAGGAAGTTCTTAAAAAGATGGAAGATAAAGCTAAATCTATGCAAACTGTTAAAGATTTCTTACAAGTTCAGCCTCCTAGATTTAGCAGGCACTGGCCCTCTAAGAATTGGTCCTTCCCAGCCCCTTCCAGGTCTTCTCTAGCCAAACCCAGACACAGCAGGTTTCAGTCACAGGGGACACACAGGACTAAGCAGTGGGGGCCTCCACTTCCAAATCTTGGAATAATAAGACTCCACCCATGGTAAACTGTCTCAATGACTTCCGTTTAAAATTTCCAAGCACTTATCAACTGACTGCCCCTTTGGGGGGAAAGATTACTCTTCATGCAAAGAACTGGGAACTCATTACCCAGGACAAATGGGTTTTAAATATTGTGTCCCAGGGATACAGATTTCACTTCCACACGTTGCCAACACCAAGCAGGTGGCCGGACCTGGCCCAAAAACAAGTACTTTCTCTCTTAACTCATTCCCTCCAGTAAAACTCTTTTGAGTGTGTACCTTTAACTCCTAGTGGTGTGGCCTGAGCCTCTAAAAATTAAGTTATCACCTTACAATTCTAACAGATACTCATTGACAGAGGTCAGATATTAATTCAGTTGTGTTTGCCATAATGTATGCTTCGAGATAAAATATTCTGATACTTTGTATGTAGCATGATTTTGGAATTATTAATGCAAGTATGAACAAGTCACATTTGATGCCTAAAGGAGCAATAGGAGGTAACTGCAGATGCACCTGGAGGCTTCACTCGGATGTAATGAGTTAAGCATAGGGGCTATTCGACTGGTACCGGAAGAGGAAAAGGGACAAGGCTTCTACTCGAGACTTTTCCTGGTACCCAGAAAAGACATTCATGGCGTCCTATCCCGGACCTGTCTACTCTAAACACCTTTTTGGAAATTCCAAAATTCGAGATGCTGACTCTTCACCAATTACTTCCTATGCTAGGCAACACTAAATTGAAAAGAAGCATACCTGCACATCACAATCGGGGAATCTTGCAGAAGATACCTATGCTTCAAAGCAGGCTACACATGCTATCAGTTCTCTGCACTGCCCTTTGCCTTATCTACTGCACCCAGGGTATTCACAAAGTGCCTAGCTCCAGTTATTGCATTATGCAGGCAAAGAAATATTCAAATATACCCATACCTGGACGATTGTCTAATTCAAGCAGAAAGCCAGGACATACTTTTGAATCATCTGGCCTTTGTACAAAGGGTTATAACTTGTCAGGGGTACACCATAAACGAAAAGAAATCACACCTGGTACCCTGTCAACAAATTATATTCCTGGGAGCAAGCTTGAATACAACTTCCCAGATGGCTTACCTCACGCCAGAGAAACAAATTCATTTGACAACGTACTTCAAACAAGTGGCCACAAAAACCCTGCTGTCTGCAAGACAAATACTGCAAGCCTTGGGGTTCATGGCCTCCTGCTTTCTTCTAATTCCATATGCAAGACTGCATATGAGGAAACTACAGTGGTATCTAAAAAGCCTATGGCGTCAACATTTTCAGGATCTAGAAGCAATAATTCCTATCATAACTCGCCTATGCCTAGAATTTCTTTGGTGGGCAGAGGCCTGCCACCAAAACAAGGGACTACCTTTCACACCATCCCCTGCCACCCAAACCCTAACAACAGACGCATCAGACTATACATGGGGGGCTCACCTGGCAGGGAAGTGCATTCAGGGCAAATGGAACCCAAGTCAAATGCACTTCCATATCAATCAGAAAGAAATGTTAGCTGTACAGAATGCTCTGACAGCCTTCAAGGACCACATTCTTCCAGGAAAACTTATGGTAAAGATGGACAACACCACTGTTATGTGGTACATAAACAAGCAGGGGGGTACACATTCTTACCCCCTCTGCAGACTAGCAGACTAGCCATGGCATTGTGGAACACAGCTTTGAGCTACCAAATGCACCTACAAGCTCAATTCCTGCCAGGAAAATTAAATATACTGGCAGACAGATTAAGCAGAAACCTCATGGACCCACACGAGTGGAAACTGGAACCAAGGATTTTCAACATGTTGACAAGCAAATGGAGGAGCCCAGATATAGACCTGTTTGCCTCTCCCCAAAACTACCAATTGGACACATTTTGCACAAGGACTCACCACAAGCAAGCCTGGAAAGTGGATGCTCTGTCCTTTAGCTGGAAAAACCTATCAGTCTATGCCTTCCCCCCCCTGCCTCTGCTTTCCAGAGTGCTACTAAAAATCAAAAAGGACAAACCAAAGATGATTTTGATTGCTCCAGACTGGCCATGCCAGCACTGGTACACCCCCTCCTGCGCAGTGTGTCACGGTTATCCCCATGGCACCTACCTCAGACTCCTTCCCTGTTGTCTCAGCAGGAGAACCAGATTCTGCACCCTCAGCTTCTAACACTGAACCTTGCAGCCTGGCTAATTACATAATCTCTTCTCTACCATCCCTCAGTAAACCTGTGATGGATATCATTTTAGAGGCAAGGAGGCCTAGTACTAGAAAATCTTATGCTGAAAAATGGAAAAGATTCTGTGCCTGGAACCAGTCTCAAGGGATGAGCACAGCAGCACCCAATTTACCTCAGATTTTACAATACTTAACTGAGATGCTTTACAAGGGCCTGTCTTTTTCCTCCATTAAAATCCACGCCTCAGCCATTTCAGCTCATTATTGCACAGAACCTCCCCTCTTCTCTCATCCACTGCTCAAGCAGTTCCTCAGAGAGGCCAAAAATTTGAGACCACCCAGGAGAGCTCCAACCCTAGCCTGGGACCTTAACTTTGTTTTGGAGAAACTCACTCTACCTCCTTTCGAGCTAGCTGCTACTGCAGACTTAAAATTCCTTTCTTGGAAAACAGCTTTCCTTTTAGCAATTACTTCAGCTAGAAAGGTATCTGTATTACAGGCCCTAATGGCAGTGGAGCCTTTCATCATCTTTCATGCGGACAGGGTGTCTCTCAGAACCAATCCATCCCTCATGCCCAAGGTGATAATCAGTGTGGCTCTTAATCAGTCTATTCATTTGCCAACCTTCTTTCCCAATCCACAGAACAAAGGGGAATGGATACTGCATTCCTTAGATGTGCACAGACAACTTAGATTCTACTTGGACAGGACTAAACCTCAAAGGAAATCTGAACAACTGCTGGTGGCATTTGCTGCAGGGGCAGAGGAGAAGGCTGTTTCAAAGCAAACCATTTCTAAATGGATAGGCCATTGCATTCATTTCTGCTATAAGCACCATGGAAAACCTATCTCCCAGGGGATCAGACCTCACTCCACCAGGGTTGCATCTACCTCTACAGCCTTTCTCAGAGGCGTCCCTACCAGGGACATCCTACAAGCTGCTACCTGGAGTTCTGTGCATACTTTCACCAAGCATTATCATTTGCCAATTTTCTCTAAATCCAGAGCTGGCTTTGCCACTGCAGTCTTGCAGGGCCTTATAGCTGGTCCTAATGCTATCTAAATTCTTCCTCCCAACTATAGCTTTGGGAATCTACCCAAATGCAATGACTGCAACAGTGAAACATGAAGAACATAGTACAGTTGTGTACACTTACCATAAATGTAGATGTTAGAGTGTGTATTCACTGTTGCAGTCCTGGTTACACTCCCTCCAGCCCCCTAACTTCTTTTGGCTGTACCTCTGCTTTCCTTTACTATGCTTAAAAGCCTTTTTGGTGTATTTGCTTTTTTGTTGGAGGTATATCATTGTACTTTTATATTTAATTGCTCCCCATTAGGGGGGCACCTGACATCTGGGGCAAGAAAAACTGATGTGATGGCGTCAGCTGCATGTTTTATACACCTGACGACCTGACGTCATGGAAGAAGGGACAGCAACCGACGCAGGACCCAAGACTTTGTTAATCAGGCCGACTGAGTATGTAATGTAATGACTGCAACAGTGAATACACTTGAACATCTACATTTATGTTAAGTGTACACAACTGTACTTTCCTTATCTCTACCCTGTGGTATTGTAATCATCTCCACCTGACTGTCAGTGACAGTAGCCTGGGTTTGAACTGTATTACAACAGATCTGGTGCAGGGATTCCAAAGCTTTGCTTATCTCTGGTGCTAGCTTTGATGTATGCCTTTACCTGGCAGCTCTGTGCAATGATGTGACAGAGGTACTGTTACCTTTGTCTTCATCAGTGAGTTTAGGATGTGCACAGGAAGCAGGTGGTAAGCTGTGTAGGGTTCCACATTGTAGTGATATGCCCTCTTTTTATGCTGAGTATGTGTGATTCTGTGTCACTGACTAAGGAGTTGACCACCTGCTATGAGGAAGGGGGGGGGGGCTGGCCAGTACACTCTGTGACTATGTGCCACTGTTCTCAGACTGTCATGAGTATGAGAGAGATGATGTCATCACCAACAGCAATGCTGCTGTCAACATCAGCATGCAGGGATAAGTTTGAAGCTGTTTCTGGCCCAATGAAGAAATGTGTGAACATATAGTTGATGTAGCCTGTGACAGATGGAATTATTTTTATGTATTTTTAGGGTAACAAAAATTACCATAAATTGTTTGTAGATGTTATGCAGTATCCGATGTTCATGGTGTACATGACAGTGAAACAAAGTATGATATGGACATGTCAAATGCATTTTAGCATAATGTAATAAAAGGAGATGCATACTAAGCTGCCACACTGCCTAACTGTGGTTGCCCCAGGGGTCTAAAGGTATGGGTGACAACACTATCCGTTATGATGCCAACAGTAAAACTCCTCAGAGACTGTAGGTACTCCTTATCTGGCATTAAAAGTTAATGTAGAAGAGTCACCACCACTGCTGCTACAGGCAATTGCATTCTGTCTAGCTTTGGTCAAATCCCACCAGGCAATTACCAATTTTCCTGCAATGTGCTAGGCTGCATTTCCTTCTCCCTACAGCATTAGAGTCAGCTACTTCTCGATTCTATGCCACGTCTCTCTTTCTCTCTCTTTGCCTGTTTTGACTACCATTCTCCAAAAAGGTATTTCTCATACGTCCTCAGAACATCCATAAGGATTTTCTTCTGCTTGCAACTAAAGTTGTTTCCCTGTGTCTTGTTTCCTGCAATTGTATCATGTTTTAGCATGCAATCCCATATTGTAACAAAAGTGACAGTGTCACCTGTAATCCTTGTCTGATACTTTCAGTAAATGTGGACCATCCCTACATTACACAAATATGCACAAGTGGAGATATCCATGTTGCACCACTATTTCGGAGTTGTGGTTTTCACTTTTCCTGCATATAGTATCTGTATTTGCTGCTTCTCTGCTGCAATTGCAATACATATGCATCTATGTAAGTATTATGTGATTTATTTATTTCTTTAATTAAAATCAGCTTGCCTTTGGTATGCACCTGTCTTTTACCCTTTGGCAGAATCCATTCTCGCCAGTAACCTACTTGACACATGTAGATACCACTAAAAAAGGCACCTTTTTTTTTTCCCCATCCAGTTGTCCAAGTTACACTATATTTGGGTGTTGGAGAGTAACTCTGCTTCACATGTATGGGGAGCATGTTCCAGAGAAGGTGTAGTCTCTGGGATATATACCAGTCTGTCCAGCAGGTCCTGTTTACATCACAGGCAGGATTTAAGTCTTTAGAATGGGTAATTCTGGTTCTGTTTGTTTTGCAGATATGTGAGAGGTCTGTCAGAGTGGGGTCTGACAATGCCTTGTATAGGTTCATAGGTTGGTACTAGGCTATCAGCCCTAGGGCCTATACAAGCCTAGCCATAACAATTCCCTGGCTATTTCTTCCCACACTATTTACTTCCCTGGACCCCTGTCTAGCAGGGCAACTGACGTGATCCCCAGGGTGAATTTCCTTTCTCCCATCCAATCGTCAAGGTTCCTTTTGAAGAGGGCCAAAGAGGCACTCTGCTTGACATGTATGGGCAATCTATTCTGAAGTCTGGGGAGTCTCTGGGTCAGGAACCTATCCCTCCAGCATGTTTTGTTTATTGTGATGACAAGGTTTAGATCCCTGAAGCGTGTGGCTCTGAGGGATTGGGATTTCTTTGTGTAGCATGTCCAACAGCTCTGGGTTTGACATGGCCTTGTATGTTAAGCAAAGATTGCCTCAGAGTAGACGATATGCGACAGAGTATAGCTGGAGTTTTTTAAGGCGGTCAGCGTAGGGCATCTGCTTTAGGCCTGTGATACTTTTAGTGAGGTATTTCTGTGGCATTTCCAGTTGTTGCAGATGTCTTGAGAGGTACATACCAAACGGGCATTATATTCTATAATGGGTTAATGGGTCTAATGAGGGATGAGTACAGTGGGACAATGACCCCCTTTTTTCTGGATTAAAAGCCCTTAGTGATGAGGTGTGCCACATAGAAGGATTTCCTGACTGTTGTGGCGATGTGGTTATCGAAGGTGAGACCACTGTCCACCTGTGTCCCTAAGTCTCTTATCAAACTTTCGGAGTTTAGTGTACTGCCACCTATATGGTAATTCACGGATACATGTTTTTTCCCAAAGGGGATAACTATACATTTCTTGGCATTGAGCTTGAGCCCATGGCTCTGGCACCAAGCATCTATTTATGTAAGGCCCTTTTGTAGAGTATCCACATCATTTGGGGATTCAACAATGGCTCCCAGTTTGCAGTCATCTGCAAACTTTGTTATCCAGAGTTCCTTAGTGTTGGCTCGTACTTCAGAGAAGTAGATGCCAAACAAGAGCGGTCCCAGGACTGAACCCTGAGGTACTCCACTTGTCACTTGTCTGGAGCTGGATTTGGAGTCTGCTACTTTTACAGTGTGGGTTCTATCAGTAAGCCAGTTAGCAGCCCATTGGGTGACGTAGGGATTAATGCCCAGCGTAGTAAGTTTATCTATGATTCCAGAGTGGGGGATGGTGTCAAAGGCCTTGGCAAGGTCTAGATAGGCTGTGTGGACCACCTTACCCTTGTCCATGGCTCTGTAGACTGATTCGAAGAAGTCAATCAAGTTCAGGAGACAAGATCAGCCCTTCACGAACCCAAACTGGGTGGGGTCCAGTGCTTGAAGGTTGCCAATGTCTTTGTTTATAAGTTCCATGATAATACGCTCCATGGCCTTGCAGATAAGGCTTGTCAGACTGATGAGACGGTAGTTTCCGGGATCATAGGTGGATCCCCCCTTGTGGAGTGGGATAACTGTAGCTGTGCGCCACTCAGTGGGCACGAAACCTGAGGTGAGGCTATGATTAAACGTGACACTTAGGTGAGGTGCCAGTTCATATTGTAGTTCATGTAGTACACAGCCCGGGATGTCATCTGGTCCCATGGATGCTGTATTCTTAGCTTTGGAGAGTGTGTTTTTTTACCTGTGTGGCCGTTATTACCGGAATTTGGCAATCTTCTGGTATTGAGATGGGCCATTTAGGGGGTGATAGGGGGATGAAGTTGGCACTGAATCGATCTGCCAGGATATTGGCAATATCCTTAGGATCAGTATATTTAATGCCATTCTGTTTTAGCTCAGAGCAGATCTGAGCATTGCCATTTAGATTCTTGACATAGTTATAGAATGCCTTGTTGTTGTCTTTGGAATCTTTGGCAATTTTATTTTCGTAACTAGCTTTGGAGGATTTTAGAATGGGTAATTCTGGTTCTGTTTATTTTGCAGATATGTGAGAGGTCTATCAGAGTGGGGTCTGACAATGCCTTGTATACCAGGCATACATCTCCCCTCAACAGCCTGTAGGAGACAGAATACAGGGATAGGGCCTTGAGGCGGTCTGCATAGGACATGGTACTATTTCCTTGTATTCTTTTAGTGAGGATCCTATGTTGGATCTAGTTGTTGGATATTTCTAGTTGGGTACATACCAATGGGGGCATTCTACTCAATGATAGGTGTAATGAATGCTGAATACAGTGGAACAATTACTTCTTTGGACCTAGATACCATATGGTCGTTTATAAGTTGCAGAAGATAGAATGATTTCCTCACTACTGTAGACACATGATGGTCAAGGTCCAGGTTACTGTCTGTGTGTCCCTGACTATCCAGTCAGCTCTTAATGGTGTGTTGTCAATATGATAGTTACCAGGGGTGGATGACTTCTGTTATGCAGTTCTTGGCATTTCGTTTGACTCCATGGCTGTGACACACTTTGTGTCAGCCCTTTCTGGAGAACATTAGTGTTGGTGGGGGATTCCAGGACTACTCCTAGTTTGCAATCATCTGCAAATTTAGTCATCCAGAGGCCATTGATATTGGCCTTGACTTCATGGAAGTAAATGCCAAAAAGGTGAGGTCCTACGACCAATCCCTGAGGCACTGCACTTGTGACTGGCCTGTTTGTAGAAGTGGACTTCCAAATTCTAGCTTCCTGGATCCTGTCTGTGAGCCAGCTGGCTATCCATAGGGCGACTTAAGGGCTTATACTAACCTCATGAATTTATCAACAATGCCCAAGTGGAGTATTGTGTCAAATGCCTTGGCCAGGTCAAGGTAGGCAGTGTGAATCCTTTTACTGTTATCCATTGTGACTTTGACAAAATCAAATTTGGTCGGGTCCAGTTTCCACTATCATTATTGATAATTTCCTGATTTGTTTCCATGGCATTGCATATGCAACTAGCAAGACGTATTGGTCTGTAGTTTTCAAGGTCTATAGATGGCCACCTTTTGCAGAGGGATGACAGTTGCTGTTCTCCATTCATGAAGCATGAAGCCTATTTGGAGGCTACAGTTAAATAGTGATTCTAGAAGGCCTGGTAAGTCATGTTTCATACTATTTAGAAGGCATCCTGGGATATTGTGTTGTCGATGCAGTGTTCTTGGACTTAGAGCATTGAGGACCCGTGTCCTAGTGATAGTAGGGGAAGATGTTCTTCGTCTTCCATTGCTGCAGTCCTGACTATAGGGTATAGTCCGCGTCCAGTCGGCCCGAATACCAGAGTATAAGGCTGACGTCGGTCAGGGCGCATTAGACTGACGTCAGTACGTCAGGGTACTAATGCGCATGACCGACGTCATATCAGTCTTTTTGCGCATGGTCCGATGCAGAAGCAGTTTTGCGAGTGCAGGTTGGCGTTCTGAAATATTTCCGAAACCGGAGTTTCAGACCGAAACAGAGTTGGCTAAGTACCCCGTTGGGGAACATTTTGGTTTTTTCTTGCCTCAGTATTTTACGGATGTCAGAAAAAGTGAATAACTGTATTTCTTGTGGGAAACAGATACCTCATAGGGATTATCATACCTTGTGTATACCTTGTTTAGGGCCTGAGCACGGCGTTGTTGGTTGCCGCTCTTGTGCTAGGTTTAACAAGCGCACTATTAAGAGGAGGTTAGATTGTGCCAGGTTAGTGTTTGGGAAGCGTTGCAATTATAAAATGCCGTCGGTTGCTCCGGCGCCCCCTTCCTCAAGAAGCGCAAGGATAAAACAGTGAAGCCTAGGGTTGATGAACCGGCAGTCCCGGACGTCGGTTCTTTAGAAACTCAGTGGAGCGGAGGTTTTGCCAGGAGTTTCCATGGAGTCCCAGGCTGAAACTATACTGTTACAGGATGTGCCCTCTCAGGAGGTAGGCCAGGCTGAGGGGGCTTCTCAGGTGACTGTTCTTCCCTCTCTTCCCAAGGTAGTTAGAGCCTCTCCTTCTGTTGCCAAAACTTCTTTGAGAGGTAGGCCTAGTTCAGCTTCAGTGGGGGCTTCTCCTAGCATTTCGGGTTCTGTACCTAAGAAACATATGCTTAAAATGGCAGAGGATTTGATTACTATGATTAGAGGTTCTATGCCCCGCCTGATAAGAGGCCTAGGGTGGAACCGGAGTTTGATAGTTTTGAACAGTGTTCAGAGGCTTCAGAATCTTCTGTGGAAGATATGCAGGAGTATCCTACTTATTCTGATTCTGATGTGGATGATTCCACTCCTACAGCTTCTCCGCCTGAGGATTTTTCATTTTCAGAGACTCTGCATTCCATGAGGGAGCACTTTAAATGGGAAGGCCAGGATTACTCTGATTCAGGAAAAGGCTTAGGGAATTCTTGTTTTACCCCAGCATAGGCCTTTAGCTATTCCTCCTGTGTTGAATGTGGTGGAAGATGTTTTGCAGAGGCTTCCTGAACCCTGACTCTTTGCCTCCTGCTCCTGTTAAGCCTGATAGGTATTATAGGGTGCCCGAAGCTCATAAATATTTGTTTAAGAGTCCTAAATGTTAGGCAGAAACAATTTCTCAAGGGCCTAAAGGTGTTAAGGCTTCTGTGGTTAAAAATCCTGTTCCCACTGATAAAGAGGCAAGGGCTTTGGATAGGTGGGGAAAGAAAGTGTATACTTCTTCCACTCTAGCCATGAGAGCATTGAATTGTCAGTTTCACATGCTAAAATATCAGAATTATCTCCTTTCACAATTGAAATCTAAGGTGGATGCTTTGGCGGAAGGTATTGAGTGTAAAGAGTTGCTGGATTTGGTTCATGTGTCTGAACAAGTGGGTAAGCATTCTTTGCAATGTGGTTTTGATGCTGTACAGGCCTCCTCGAGGGTGGCTGCTACCAGTTCTGTTCTTCGCAGGCATGCCTGGTTGAAGGATCAGAATTTAGCTGAGCATGTTAAGACAAGGATTTTGGATGCTCCTTTACAGTCTGATGTGTTGTTTGGATCGCCTGTGGAAGCAGTTTTAAAGAAAATGGAGGACAAAGCTAAGTCTATGCAAACTGTTAAAGATTTTTGCAGGTGCAGCCACCGAAGTTTAGTAGAAATTGGCCTGCTAAGGGGTGGACATACCCTGCTTATGATTCCCAGGCTAGGGGTAGGTCTAGGCGTGGTAGGGGCAGGGCTCAAGGTTCTTTTAGGCCTAGACAGGGAGTTCACCTGCTCAGACTTCTGGTGAGGGCAGGGGTCAGTCCTTTCGTAAACAGACCCAATGACCTGTCTTTTCAGCTGCCAGCAGATTCCCGGCTGGCAGCTCCTTTGGGAGGAAGACTGTCTCTTTTCAAAGAAAATTGGGATTTAATTACTCAAGACAAATGGGTGTTGGATATCATTCACCACGGTTACAGATTTTATTTCCATACAATGCCCCTTTCAAAGGCATGCCAGACGTTCCTCCTCCACAAAGAAAAGAGGCTCACAAGCAAGTTTCTCAGTTACTTCAGATAGGGGCCATTCAGCCAGTCCCTGTATCAGAAAGGGGCCTAGGATTTTATTCTCGCCTGTTCCTTGTACCAAAGAAGGGGAACACGTGGAGACCAATTTTGGATTTATCTCTCCTCAACACGTTTTGGACATTCCCAAGTTCAAGATGTTGGCGTTACAACAGCTTTTACCTCTGCTGGGCAAAGATCACTGGATGGTAACTTTAGATCTCAAGGAAGCTTACCTTCATGTGCCTATAAGGCTAAGTTGCAGGAAGTATCTGCGGTTTCGAGCTGGAAATTCTCATTATCAGTTCTCTGCATTGCCCTTTGGCTTATCTACTGCCAGAGTATTCACAAAGGTTCTGGCTCAGTGCTAGCTTACTTCAGGCTTCAAGGAATTCAAATCTATCCTTACTTAGTCGACTGCCTGATTCTGGCTCAAGAAAAGGAAGACCTTCTACAGCATCTGGAATATGTTATAGCAGTGCTAAGATGCCTAGGGTATTCTGTGAGCGAAATAAAGTCCAGTCTAGTACCCTCTCAGGACATGTGCTTTCTGGGTGTGAGACTGAATACAGCAGCCCAGATGGCCTTTTAACCCCGGACAAACAAAAGAGTCTGTCACTTTACTTCCATCAACTATCTCATCAGTCCGTGCTGACTGCAAGGACAGTCCTTCAAGCATTAGGGTTCATGGCATCTTGTATTCTGGTGCTTCCCAATGCCAAACTGCATATGAGGAAGCTACAGTGGTATCTCACAAATGTATGGACACAGCACTGCCAGGATTTGGACACTGTCATTCAAATAATACCTTGCCTTCAAAAAGAATTCTTGTGGTGGGCTCAGGAATGTCACCTAAACAAGGGACTCTCTGTGACCCGGCCAGAGGCAAGTCAGATCTTAACGACAGATGCCTCGGACCTTGCTTGGGGAGCTCATCTAAATGGAAAGTGGATACAAGACAAGTGGCCTGCCAGACTACAGCATCTACATATCAACATGAAGGAGATGTTAGCAGTCCAGTTTGCATTAATGGCTTTCAAGGAGTTACTTCTTCCAGGGCAGGTGTTGATTCTAACAGACAACACAACTGTCATGTGGTACATCAACAAGCAAGGGGGAACACATTCTTATCCTCTATGCAGGCAAGCAATGATTTTATGGGAGACTGCTAAGCTTGCAACTAACTCTTCAGGCAAGGTTTCTGCCAGGAGCACAGAACTCCTTAGCAGATGTGTTAAGCAGACAAATCATGGATCCCCACGAGTGGAAACTGGATCTTCATGTATTTCAGAAACTGACAGTGTCATGGGGAACTCCAGACATAGATCTGTTCGCTTCTCCACTAAACCACCAGCTGCCAAAGTATTGCACAAAGGGGTTTCATCACACAGCTTGGAAAGTGGATGCTCTGTCTTTCAGTTGGAAAAACCTTCATGTGTATGCCTTTCCACCTCTGCCTCTTCTTCCAAAGGTACTATTAAAGGTCAGACAAGACAGGCCGAGGATGATTTTGATAGCTCCAGATTGGCCTCGGCAACACTGGTACCCACTACTACGAGTCTGGTACAGAAGCCTCCATGGCCTTTACCTCTGATTCCTCATCTGTTATCTCAGAAGGACGGTCATCTGCTCAATGTCAAGCTTCATTCTCTTCATCTAACAGCCTGGCATATTCTGTGTTGAAACACAACAGGTCTCAACTTCCTCAACAAGTTTTAAATGTGATTATGGAAGCTAGAAGACCTAGTACAAGGAGAGTGTCATGAAAAATGGAAGAGATTTTTATTTTGGAGTACAGCAAAGAATTTGGAGATTTCTGAGCCTAATTTGAGTGTGGCTCTTCAATATCTTACTGAGTTATTGGACAAAGGTTTGTCCTTCTCTTCCATTAAGATTCATGCTGCAGCAATTTCAGCTCACTATGATTGTGACCCACCTTTGTTTTCGCATCCTTTGTTCAAGCAGTTTCTTAGAGGGGCAAAGAATATAAGACCCCCGTAGAGCTCCTACTCCTGCTTGGGATCTCAATTTTGTGTTGGAAAAACTTACTCTACAACCTTTTGAGCCTGCAGCTACTGCTGAATTGAAATACTTGTCATGGAAGACTGCTTTTCTGTTGGCTATTACTTCTGCAAGAAGGGTGTCTGAGTTGCAGGCCCTTATGGCAGTAGAGCCCTTTTGATTTTCCATAAGGATAGGGTATCATTACGTACTAATCCTTCCTTTATGCCTAAGGTGGTTTCTAGTGTGGCTTTAAACCAAACTATTCATTTGCCTACGTTTTATGCAGACCCTCAAAATAAAGGGAAAAGATTTTGCACACTTTAGATGTACACAGGCAATTGCGTTATTATTTAAGCAGAACTAAGGATTTTAGGCAGTCCCAGCAGTTGTTTGTTTCTTTTGCTTTGAGTTCACAGGGCAAGCCTGTGTCAAAACAAACTATTTCTAGGTGGATTGGCTTTTGCATTGCATTTTGTTATTCCCATCATGGCAAGGAGATTCCAGCTGGGATTAGGCCTCATTCCACTAGGGCTACTGCCACTTCAACAGCATTTCTAAGGGGGGTGGCAACTAAGGATATTTTGGAAGCAGCTACTTGGAGTTCAGTGCATACTTTCTCTAAGCATTATCACCTTCCTATCTACTCTAAGTCTAGGGCTGGTTTTGCCACAGCTGTTTTGCAAGGCATGTTGTCAGCTCCTACTTCTTTATGATTTGCCAGCCTCCCTTACCTCTGCTTTGGGATTCTACCCAATAGTCAGGACTGCAGCAATGGGCGCCGGAGTACATAGTACAGTTTAGTACCAACCATAAATGTAGATGTTCGAGGATCCCGATTGCTGCAGTCCAATACCCTCCCTCCTTCCCCTCTGTATTTAGGGGTGGTTGTGTAGGTGAGTTTACATGCTTATATTTTTGTATATATTGTTGTATATATTGTACATGTTTTTGGTGCAGGTTTTTTGGGACTTGTCTTTTTAGGGTCTTCTGACATCTGGGGCAAGAAAAGACTGAGGATATGGCGTCGGTCATGCGCATTAGTACCCTGACGTACTGACGTCAGTCTAATGCGCCCTGACCGACGTCAGCCTTATACTCTGGTATTCGGGCCGACTGGACGCGGACTATACCCTATAGTCAGGACTGCAGCAATGGAATCCTCGAACATCTACATTTATGGTAGGTACAAAACTGTACTTTATATTTAATAGCATTTCCTTAGGGGAGGTTGAGGGGGAGAGAGGGATAAAGTTAGAGCTGAATTTTGTCTGCCAGTAGGTTTGTTGTATCTTCTTGATCAGTGTAGGTGGCTGCATTACAATGAGCTCTGCACGCAATTGTGTATTACCTTTGAAGTTGCAGACATAGCTAAAGAATGCCTAGTGGTTGTCTTTGGTCTGGGAGGCCAAATTTACCTTAAATTTGGCTTTTGCTGACTTTGTCTACTGAGTTATTTGCGTAGTTTGACTAGAGTGCTTTCATCATGTTGGGTGCATCGCATCCTAATTTTTGCCATGATTTTCTTCCTTGTGTTATACAGTCTATTGATGATTTGGTTCTGCCAGGGTTTTTTTTTTTTTGGTTAGATGTCCTTTCATTCCAATGTTGCAGTATTCTGCATATGGGTTTACTCCTCTTGTCTCACTTATGTACGGCCAGTACACAAAAGTTTTTAGTCCCTCTGAGGTGCATGGGACGTTTGATGTGGCTGAGGAAACATGGGCCATAAAAGTGACATCTGCACGCACAAACCCTCAGAACTTCTCAGCTGCCAGTCGTACGCCAGGTGTTCCTGCTAGCACTGACATCAGATTCAAAGAATTAATATAAGTACCCCGTTGGGGACCCTTTCAGTTCTTCCTTTTACTTGTATTGCCTTTTCATGTCATCCAGAAAGGGCACATGTAAGTGGGTCCAGCAGATTCCCCACAAGGATGTCCACGATCATTGTGTTTTTTTCTGCTTGGGACAGTCGCACAACTACAAGGCCTGCCCTATTTGTCAGGCATTTCTACCTAAGACCCTGTGTAGCTACTTGCATGCTTTAAACCTTTACTTGGAAAGCCAACACCTTAAGCAGGTTGCATTATGGATGGAGGGCTCCTCCAACGTTCCTTCAGAACCGCCAAAAAAGAAGGCCAAGATCTGTATGGGCCTACCTCTTCCTCTGGGCCTCTACCATCTGATCCTCGGCCTGGTAGAGAGGGATCCAGATCCACCGCACTGGATATAACAGGTACCTCCACAGATGCCGCACAATCCCACAGTGAGAGCACATCTGCTGAGACTTTACCGACATCAGTCTCTGATGCCAGGGGGAGAAACCAATGTTTTCAGAAGGCCTGTCTGATCCCTCCGGTCCTTTGCAGTCTCCAGATTCTAAACCCCTTCAGACGCCTGCTAGTCCCCTTAAAAAGAAAGACAAAAGAAAGCATATCTATCCCTCTTCTGAAAGCATACCTGATTGGCAGGCTTTCAGTCAAAGCCTGTTTAATGCTTTCATGGCCTTACGGCCTACCTCTATTGTGATTGCAAACATATCCCCACTCCTGAGCCCTAAGCCTCAGATCCTAACATGAGGGAAGAGGAAGATTTTTCTAACTCCTTCTCTGAGGAATCTTCTTCCCCCTTGGGGTCCATCTCCCCAGTGGAAGAATCAGTTGATCTTGACTCCCCAGCTGAGGACTTGACTTTTGGGGAAACTATCCCCAAGATGAAGGATCATTTTAAGTGTGAATCCTGTGAAATGAGTGAGGTCCAAAAAAGGTACTATGACCTAATTCAGATGGATTCCCCATGCCCATCTGCTGTTCTACCTGTGCTTCCTGCCTTTCTAGATACCTTCTCCTCAGCATCACTTAATCCAGATTCCCAACCATCTATTTCACACAGACCCGACATACTTTACAAGGTGCCTGACACTGCTAAGCATCTAAGTAAGTTCCCAACTGCTAACCCAGCCACATTCTCTATTTCTACAGACAAGGCCTCTAAGGTTTTACCCACTACCACCATTCTCCCTGCTGACAAAGACAGCAAAAAATGGAACGTCTGGGTAAGAAGATTTATACCTCTGCCACCTTGTCCTTCAGGGCGACTAACTACCAGACCACATGGCCAAGTATGCTGTATCCCTCTTGGAATCAGCCACCAAAGAAATGATGGATATCCCTGACTGCTCTGCCAATGCCGCACTGTTCTCTCTCCTCAATTCCCAGGTTACCAGGCACTCTCTAAAGTGCAGTTATGATGCTGCTGAATCTTCAGCCAGGTCTGCAACATCAGCCTCTGTCTTACTTGAATGCTCCAGGCTTCGCTTCTAACCCCTGCTTGATGATTTTAGGGCAAAGCTTATTGATGCACCTCTGGACAATACAGCATTGTTTGGCTCTAAAGTAGCAGATCTTTTGAACTCACTGCAGCAAAAAGGTAAAGAAGTGCAGGACTTTAAACACTTGCTGCTCTCCCCCATACCAAAGTTTCAAAGAAACTGTCCAGCTAAAACCCAGTTTATAAGGAAGTACTCTCGTCCTGCTGCTCCTTCAAGGCCTAGGAAGCCTACAAGGAAACAAGCCCCTCCAGCTAGAGCATCTCCCCTCCTCTAGCCAGAGACCACCCTTTCAAGACAGGGCAGGTAGCATCTGAATACCTGCCTTCCTTGCCTCCTCCTCCCCCTCCTTTTTTACCTCTGTCAGCCCGCCTCTCTCACTGCCTCCCTGTGTGGATCAACATCACTTCAGACAAGTGGGCCCTGTCCATACTCCGGAATGGTTATTTCATGTCTTGGCTCTCCCCTCCAAAACAGAAAGGCACCCCCCAGCCACCTATACAAGAGTTGCATCTCATGCAACCGGTGTTGCAAACTCTGCTGGCTCAGGGCACCATTGAATCAGTTCCCTCAAAAGAAAGAGGCTTCTACTGCAGGATCTTCCTGGTTCCCAGGAAAGAAAGACCCTGGAGACCTATTCTAGACCTCTTACATCTCAACCTATTCTTAAAGGTCCCTACCTTCAGAATGTTGACCCTACCAACCCTTTTTCCTCTCCTGCTCCCCCAAGGGTTCATGGCCACATTAGATAATAAAGGATGTTATGTGATTCTATCTCGCCTACATTCTGACTGATGGGTTCGGAGCCGATCCCTCGGCTCCGACTCGGCACGCTTATGCCAAAGAGCGAAGTCTCTTATTGGCTGAGCTTACTATATCCCAGGATGCACCACTACCAGTCCCCCAGATCTCGTTTGCCGCTAACTAGCAAAGACGTGGTCTCGAGCTGGCTGAGCTAAGTAGTGTTTTCACTAACTTTTTCTGTCAGAAATTTGCTATTTCTATAACAAAAAGCTGTTTTAACAGCTACTCTGTACTTTTGTGTGTGACTGGAAATTTTTTTGTGGAAAATTTGTGTCTGATTGGGCGTTTGTTCTGACTAGAGGCCACCTTGATCTGTAGGGCCTTTCCCTGTCAGTCAATCCCTTTCAAATCCTTAGGGGTTCTAGGATCCCCTTGAGTTATTTTCTCTGTTATCGGGCTGTCAATCTTAACCGGCAACCGTAAGCTAATCTTTGTAGTGTCAGTCAATTTAGAAAGACAATACAGAATAGTGGGGTTTTTTTTCTGTGAGAGAGTTACTGAATTGTCGTTATAATGTCTCAGGCTCCTAGGCCTTCGAGCTTTAAGAAGTGCACTAAGTGCAGTTTTAAAATGTCTATCACGGATGACCACTCTCTCTGTGTATATTGTTTGGGCGCCAAACATTTGCAGGAGTCCTGCAGCGTGTGTCATGCGTTTTCCTCGAGGGTCCTCCAAGAGAGGAAAAATAAACTTATTTTGAAAGGCCTTATAAAACCCTGTTTTGAAGAAGCATTAGCGTCCTCTCCTTCTCCTGCTAAAAAGAAAAGGGCGTCGGCTCCGACCAGTCCGTCGGACCCGACCGCCAAAAGACATAGGCAGGCTTCTCCTTCAGCTCCAAGGACTTCGGAGCCGAGGGCGGAACGGTCTGCCTCGATGCCTCCAGTCTCGACTCCTCTGGCTTCGGAGCCGATGGCTGGGGCATCGAGAGGTGGGTCACCTTCATCGGCTCCACTGATCTCGGAGCCGATGAAGGTTGTCCGCTCAGACACTTCCTCCTCGGCGCCGAAGTCCTCCTCGGCACCGATGGAAACTGGTTTGTGCATTCCTGCGGCGCCGATAGTTATCGAGTCGCCTCGGAGCCGGTCCCCTAGTCCCTTGGGGCCATTGGAGAGGCCTACTCGAACCCGTTCGGTCTCCTCTAGGTCATCGAGGATGTCAGATTCGGACATAGACAGGGTGCTCCAAAGACTGTTCCAGTCCCCAGTCTTTCAAAACTTTGTTTCAGCTCCAACCCAATTGGCTTCGGAGCCGATAGCCCACTCCATTGCCATTCCTCCTCCGACCGCTTCGGCTCCATCCATTGCCATTCCTCCTCCGACCGCTTCGGCTCCGTCGGAGCAGGTGCTGATGGAGCCAGTGAAGATCCTAGGGTCGGCTCCGACCCTTACTCCAACCCCGGCCTTCGGGTCCGAGTTTAGCACGCGGACTTCTTCGGACGGACCCGTGGGTGACGTTTCGGGACCAATGCTGTCGGTTCCGAGCCTCCCTCTCGGTGCTTCGGCCATGAGACTTCCGTCTGCTATCATGGCTCCGGGGACCGGACATTCCCAGGATTCTGGGGGACCGGCTTTCAGAGCTATGAGGAGTGCCTTGGCCAAGTCTTCTTCGGCCATCTCTACGGCTTTACCGGCACCTTCCCTGGGCATGGAGACGGGGTCTTTGGCAGTTCCCCTGTCTCTAAGCAGCGGAGCCCCGGGGCCTGAGGTTACCCTCACTGGGGGTTCCCCTCCTCCTGAGGGTTCTTCGGAGTTGTCTTCGGAGGAGCCCCCAAGGAAGAGATCGTGCAAGAGGAAGCACGTGGACTCCCCCGATGTCTCTTACATCGGACACTGATCTTGATGATGCGGAGGGGTCCCCAAAGTCGTCCTCGGATGATGTCTCATTTGCAGACATTCTAGAAATCCTTAAACAACGAGGCGGCTGGAATTCCAAACCCCCCTCCGTTGATGAGTCAGTGTTTCTCAAGGCCTTCGGGGCTCAGCCCTCCGCCTCCTGGGTGTCTCCGCCCTTCGACGAGCTCCTGGATTTGGTTTGTCGGAGGGCGTGGGAACATCCAGATACTGTGGAACCAGTGCCTTCTCGCCCTAACAAATTTCTGTCTGCCCCACCCGAGAAGGAGTTCTTGTGAAAGCGTGGCTGTAGATGCCATGGTGGTGGCATCTGCTACCCAGCAGGACGTGGCAGAGGCTTCGACGTCTGTCCATCCTCCTAATAAGGAGTCTAGGAGCATGGACCGCACGGAAGCGCACCCTGACTTCAGCGGCCTTTACTCTGAGGTCCCTGAATTATTTGGCACATTTCACCAGACTACAGAGGGATCTGGTCAAGGAGCTCTCAGACTCCCTCTCAGGTAACCTACCTGAGCAGCTAGCCCAGTCGGTTAGCTCTCAGTTGGCTATCCTTACCTCGATTTCTAACTCGTCCATGAGGCTCATTTCATATGCGGCCGAAGGGGCGGCAGAGCGCAGGCACAGGCGTGGCTCTACGGAGACAAGCCTGGCTCCTTGTGTCATTTTGCGGAGGCCTTCAAGTCTTCCTTTGCCGACGCTCCCTTTGATGGGTCCTCTTTGTTTGGACCCAAGGTAAAAGACACTCTTACCCGCTGTGAGCAAGAGGGAAAGACTTTATCTGCCGTAGGAGCACGTTATTCCACTCCCTTTCGGCCTTATCCCAAGGCTAAAAGAGGAGGGAAGATGTGGTTCCGCAAATCACAAAAATTCTTTTCCCAACAGCAGGAAGATTCCCCTTCCAGAGGCAGAGGTCGGGGAAATTATTCTGGGAGACGCCGTCCCAGAGGCGGCAGAGGCCCCCGCAACAATGGAGACCGCGAGTCCTTTCGTGGCTCTTCAGCCTCCCACACTCCATGAGGGATTGCCCGGCTGTGCTGCTCCGGAGCCAGTCGGGTGCTGTTTTGCCAAGCACCTAAAAGCCTGGGAGTCTATTACTCAGGACAGATGGGTGCTTCGGATTATTGCCGGAGGTTACACCATCCCCTTCACACACTCACCCCCACCGTCCAAAAAATCCCGGACCCACCACCCAGTCAAAGGGAAATTGCAGCCGTAGAAGCTTCAAAGCTGCTAGGAAAAGGAGTCATCCAACCGGTCCCCACAGACCAGATCGGATCCGGAAACTACTCAAGGTTCTTTTTAGTGCCAAAAAAGACAGGGGACCTGAGACCCATTTTGGATCTCAGCAAACTAAACCAGTCCATCACGAAGTCCAAATTCCGAATGGTCACTTTACAATCCATCCTCCCATTGTTGGAGAAAGATGTTTGGATGTGCTCCATAGATCTCAAGGACGCTTATTATCACATACCGATACATCAGGCGTCCAGAAGATATCTGCGCTTCAGCCTGGGAGACAGTCATTTCCAATTTTGTGCTCTGCCCTTTGGTCTCACCACAGCCCCCAGGGTGTTCACCAAGTGTTTGGCAGTAGTGACTGCTCACCTGAGGAGTCTCGGATTCCAAGTGTTTCCCTATCTGGACGACTGGCTCCTGACTGCCACCACCAGGCATCTACTACTAGAGAACCTACAAGCCACCATCTCCCTGGGTGCTTCCCTGGGAATTACATCCAACTGGTCAAAGTCTGTCTTGCTGCCTTCTCAGCGCATAAGATTCATAGGAGCAGAGATAGACTCAAAATTGATGCGAGTTTTCCCTCCTACCGAAAGGATACAAACATTGCAAAGTCAAGTCCGAGCCCTGCTTCTAAGATCCAAAGCCCCAGCCAGGTTGGTCCTGCAACTTTTAGGTTCAATGTCTGCCACGGTTCTCCTAGTTCCTCTGGCAAGATTGCACATGAGGATTCTTCAGTGGCTGTTATCGACACAATGGTCCTTTCAGGATCTCCCCCTCAATCATCACATACTGATTAAAGAAACGTGCAAACGGGACCTCCGCTGGTGGCTTCTGCCATCCAATCTGAATCAGGGAAGACCTTTTGTTATGCCCCCTCCGGTAGCCACCTTGACAACGGATGCCTCCCAGATGGGGTGGGGGGGGGCATTGTCTGGGCAGGTCAGTTCAGGGATCTTGGCTTCCAAACGAAACCTTTCTCCATATCAATGTGTTGGAAATGAGGGCTGTACTTCTGTCCCTACAAGCCCTCCACAACTTTCTCCCTCAAGGCATTATCGCTATTCACACAGACAACATGTCGGTGGTCTGGTATCTAAACAAACAAGGAGGGACCAGATCCTACCCCCTTTGCAGAGAGGCCATGAGGGTGTGGGAATGGGCAGTGGCTACCAACCGCTTCTTGGTAGCGACCCACATTCCACATTCCAGGGAAATCCAATGTATTGGCAGACAGAATGAGCAGGACTATTCTTTCTCCTCACGAGTGGTCCCTGAACGAAGCTGTAGCAGCTCAGGTTTTCAAAAGATGGGGGACTCCGTGCTGCGACCTGTTTGCAACACCACAAAACACGAAGTGCAAAAGGTTCTTTTCCTTGACCCCACGTCAAGGGGAAGCAGCTACGGATGCTCTAGCCCAACCTTGGCCAACAGGACTGCTTTACGCTTTTCCTCCGGTTCCTCTCCTTCCCAATTGGGGTCCACAATGATTCTAATTGCTCCGTACTGGCCTCGTCAGGTATGGTTCCCCTACCTACAGAAATATGCTCTGGACGGTCCTTGGTTTTTGGATCTAACTCCAGACCTTTTGATTCATCAGTCGGGACAACAGCACCGGTCCCTTCACACTTTGAAGCTAGCAGCTTGGCTCCTGCACTTCCGACTTTAGTCAGAAATCACACCTTGGACCCTGAAGTTATTCACATTTTATCTTCAGCCCACAAACCCACCACTAAGAAATTGTATCACAGTAAGTGGAAGAGGTTTGCTATCTGGGCTCAACTCAGAGGTTTAGACCCTATTACTGCCCCGATACCAGACGTCTTGAAATTTTTAACATCCTTGTTTAATCAAGGATCTTCAGTCTCTACTATTAAGGTCCAACTAGCAGCTATCTCCAAATTTCACGAGTCCATAGACCCACCGTTGATGAGTAGCAGATTATGTAAAACTTTCTTAAAAGGTGCTGTGCTTTTAAGACCCCCAGTTTTTCATCCTGCGCCTCCGTGGGATCTTGATTTGGTACTTAGTGCCTTAACATCTCCTCCTTTTGAACCGGCTGCTACATGTGAGTTGAAATATCTGTCTTGGAAAACTGCCTTCTTAATTGCAATTACCTCTGCAAGAAGAGTTTCAGAACTTCAAGCCCTATCTATCAAACCACCGTACTTGATTTTTCACAAGGATAGAGTATCACTTAGGCCTAATCCATCCTTTGTTCCAAAAGTTTGTTCTAATCTCTGTCTCCAACAATCTCTAGAGCTACCAGTTTTCTTTCCAAAATTTTCAAACAAAGCTGAATACACCTTGCATAAGTTGGATGTTCACAGGCAATTGCGCTTCTATCTAGACAGGACTCAACAGATTCAAAAACAGACCAATTGTTTGTGTCCTTTTCAGATAATAAACTGGGTAAAACCATCACAAAAGCTACTATTGCCAAATGGATTAGAGATTGCATAACTCAGGCTTATTCCTCTTCAAATAAGCAACTTACAACATCTGTCAAAGCTCACTCTACTAGAGCTATGGCTACCTCTATTGCATTTCATTCCAAGCTCGCTATTTCTGAGATTTGTGCTGCGGCTACTTGGTCCAACCCGCACACTTTCATTTCCCACTATAAATTGGATGTGGCATCTAAAGGGCGAGCATCATTTGGTTCCACGGTACTCAGGAGTGTTTTCCAGTGAGCCACCCAGGATTCAGGTGCTAGGACGCTGTCCCATCAGTCAGAATGTAGGTGAGATAGGATCACATAACATCTTTTAGTTATGTACTCACCATAACTTCAGATGTTTGGGATCCATCTCGCCTACATTCCTAATACCCACCCTCCTTCCCCCTACCTTGGAGATCAGAGGAGATTGAATGGTTTTGAGTTCTACTGTTTTTATCTTGTTTCATCTGACGATGTTATATAAGCAGTGCGTGCATGTGTGCATGTATGCGGACAAACTAGATCTGGGGGACTGGTAGTGGTGCATCCTGGGATATAGTAAGCTCAGCCAATAAGAGACTTCGCTCTTTGGCATAAGCGTGCCGAGTCGGAGCCGAGGGATCGGCTCCGAACCCATCAGTCAGAATGTAGGCGAGATGGATCCCAAACATCTGAAGTTATGGTGAGTACATAACTAAAAGATTCTTATCTCCACATCTCCATAAAATCAACTTTCAGGAAATACCTAAGGTTCTTGGTGGGCTCTTATTACTTACAATTCTCTGCCTTGCCTTTTGGGCTTTCCACTGCACCCAGAGTCTTCACAAAATGTTTGGCCCCAGTGATTGCTTATTGTAGGACAAAGGGAATACAGATATTCCCTTACCTGGATGACATGTTGATCCAGGCAGGTAGCAAGGAGACCCTCCAATTACACATCCACATTGTAGTGTCTCTTTTACAGTCTCTGGGATTTCAGTTAAACTTCCTAAAATCGCATCTCCAGCCAACCCAAGACATGGTCTTCCTCGGCTGCAGAATACACTCAGACCTCATGGAAGCATACCTTCCACCCCTAAAGGTGAAAACACTGACAGAACATCTAGTTCTGGTCCTTCACTCTACAGATTTGACAGCAAGGCAGTTCCTCAGACTCTTGGGCTACATGGCAGCCACCATCCCTGTGCTACCTTTAGCAAGACTGCATATGACAAAGTTACAACGGTATCTTTGGTCAGTCTGGACACAGCACTCTCATACTCTGGAGCACAGGGTGCCCCTTCTCCCTTGCCCGAAAAATGAAATACAGTGGTGGTTGGCACAAGTGAACCACAATCCAGGTCTTCCCCTACTACCACCTTTACTCACACAGGTCATGCACACAGATGTCTCTGACTTGGGGAGTAACTCTGAGCCATCAAATGGTGCAGAGCTTTTGGACAAAACCTCACAAACTGGAACACAGCAATATTTGAGAGATGAGGGCAATTCTTCTGGCCCTTCAGGCGTTTCTACCTTTCCTCCAGCAAGATCCCTTGAGGATTTACACAGGCACGACTGCTGTGCTGTGGTATTTCAACAAGCAGGGAGGGACCAAGTCATACCTCCTCTGCAGACTAGCCCTTCTGGTATGGGAACTAGACAGTTCACAGGGAATTACTCAGCAGGCAGTCTACATTCCCTCTCCACAACTCCCACGCAGACTATCTGAACAGAACCATCACAAACAACCATGAATGGATGCTTCACAGAGATGTCTTCTTGGATCTGGTCCACAGGTGGGGTACACCTCAAATAGACCTGTTTACCTCCTCCATCAACAGGCAGATTCCTAGCTTTTGCACCAGGATACCAGACCCCCAGACATTGGCAACAGATGCTTTCTCAATCTCCTGGAAAGGGAAATATCTATATGCTTTCCCTCCCTCCCGCTCATTCAGAAGGTCCAGATGAAAATCCAGCAGGACACTAAAAATATCTTGTTGGTGACTCCATACTGGCCCAGACAGCACTGGTTCCCCCTACTTCTGCAATTGTCCAAGGGCCATCACCGCAAGTTACCCCCCAGAGTGGACCTTCTCACACAACACAAGGGATCCCAGATTCACCCACAGTGGCAGCTTCTGCACCTCACCCTGTGGCTGATAGGATTCTGATCCCCTTCAGACAACTTTACAACGAGGATGTGCTCAATGTCCTGCAGGAGGACAGGAAACCAAATACAAGAAAATCCTACCTTTCTAAGATTCACTTTATAGTGTCACAAAAGACTGCTGGACCCGCTTTCTACTGAGCCCCCTCTAGTCCTGTCTTACCTGTGTGAGTTACTGCAGACTGGTTTGGCTTATTCTGCCATCAAAGCTCATCTATCTACAATTTCAGCATACAAAAGCTGGTAACAAATAACATAAGATATATGTACTGGCGCTTTAAATTAATTCATCTTATCTGAACAGGGTGTCTTTTTAAAAAAATTGGCGCCAAAAAGTTTTTTAAATTGGTTTTGATCTGTTCGTATAGTGTTCTGATGAAGTCTGCATACAGCAGATGAAAACGCTTAACCATTCACTTATGCGATTCATGGTTGTGTTTTTTTTCTGGAGTCTTCTTTAAGGGCCTGGATACCTCTACTATTCTGGAGGCAGCTACTTGGTCTTCAGTTCACACCTTCATCAAACACTACAAACTAGACAACATCTGTAGATCCAGGGCAGGGTTTGTCAGAGCTATCCTTCACGGATTCCTGGAGTCTGCCTCTAGACCACCTCCCCAGTCACAGTGAGCTTTGGCACTCACCCATATGTAGAATACTGCAACATTGGAATAGAAGGACATAGAAAAGTTGTGTAAAATCTTATAACCATAGATGTCCTTCTCTTCCATGTTGCAGTATTCCTTCCCACCCTCCTTCCCCTCCTGTTAGGTTGCATTTCCCTTTCTGGGAGGCACTGGACTGGCATTGCCCTTCTTAGGGCTAGCTCCGGGGGCTTTCAGTTCTGAGGGTTGGTGCGTGCAGAAGTCACTTTTATGGCCCATGTTTCCTCAGGCATGTCAGATGTCTCATGCACCTCAGAGGGACTGAAAACGTTTGTATTCTGGCCGTACGTACACGAGACAAGAGGAGTAAACCCATATGTAGAATACTGCAACATGTAAGAGAAGGACATCTGTGGTTATGGTAAGATTTGACACAACTTTTCTTTCTGTACTTACTCCTGATGAGTACAGCTGCCTCTGTATAGCTGTTAACATGCATGCTAACCCTGTTCTCAGGGTTTATGGGGGCTTGATATTTGTCAGGTTATCACTTAATAGCAGGAAGTTATTAGCCTTAGAGTAGTTCCTGAGCATAACAGGGTCAGCTAGGGTTCTGGGTTTTGATTTAGTTTAGAGAAGACCTTTTTGTGGCCTGGCCTTACCAGAGGGGAACATTACCCTTAAGGGTGTGCAGAGCTCTCCCATATTAGTTAGGACCAAATCAAATGTGTTTATGCCCCTGGTTGGCATATTGGCCATCTGGTTCAGGGAGTTTGTATTTACAAAATCCAGGAATCTCTGTGCCTGCATGTTTGGTGTTGTATATAATTCCCAGTTAATAATGGGATAATTAAAGTCGTCCACGAGTATGATATTGGTTTTGATGTGATTGTTTCCGCAATACGTGGTACAGGTTTCCTGGTCATAGGGGGACCTATAGCTGGTAATAAATTGGTATGGAATTTTGCCTATGGTGATTTGAATGTGGAGAAGCTCAAGTACATTGTCCTGTTGACCACCCTTGAGGTATATTTATTTTTTATGTAAATCGAGAGACTTCCACTTTTAATCCCTGTCTATGTAGTAGCTTTTCTAAATGTGTGGAAAGCATCATAGCCTTGCACTGCTGGCATGCTGTCTGCAGCTGTTAACCATGTCTCAATAACTACACCGATGTTAGCATCCTCTATTTGTAGTGATTGGCATTTAAGGTTTAGACTCCTAGAATTGAGCAGTAACACCTATAGATTTTCTTGGCTTTAATTTGCTATATCAGAAATACTTTCAGTTTGGCATTGCCTAAAATAGTCACTGTAGGGGGAGAAGAGTGCTTTAGCTAATATTCGAAAGACTAGAGGAGAGAGAGGTGCAGACCATCCCTGGCAAAGCAGCATGGTCTCACCATCTCCTTCCATACTGACAAATACTGCATCCCCTTAAAATGACACCAGAAACTGAGCCAGTTGTTAAAGCCAGTTATCTTCTGTTCGTATTGTGGCATCATCCTTGGAGAAGACAAAATGCTGCTCAGTGCTAGGCTCATAGCAGCCTGGGACACACGTTCCAAGAGATCCATGATGTCTCTCTTCATATAGATTAGGGAGTTACATCTTGGGTCATGTACACCCACATGGATTGTGGACCAGAAGTACCAGTGTAACTTAGTCAGTGACCTGAGTGCATGCTTAATGTGGTGGTCCTTGCCCCTGATAAGCAACTGACCTTGACTTTTTCCTACTCAGCCTGATGAGAGGGACATCAGTGTGTCTCACAATGGAGTATCTAATGACCAGAATGTTAGATTGTATGGTGGTTTGCCTTATGTGCTTAGAAGTAGGGGGTGCATGATATGTGGCTGTATTTGTTGTTGTGGTTGTTTTGAAAAAATGCATTTGGGGCTGATGAGGGCATTTGTTATGTGTACTTTCATCCAGGAGGTCTTTGTAGTTTATGAAGGTTACATTTAAGTGCCTCACCATGTGTGGGTCTGTGTGTCTGCTTTGTACTGTGTATGATAGGTGCAGCGTGTATATTGTTGACAACTCGATTGACATTAGAAGTGCTTTTATGTGAGAGCTTTACCTCCATTGACATTGTGTAAGTACATCTCTCACATACATTATCAGCTTGTTTGAGAATTAGCTGGTTGTCACTTAACATGAGGCAATTTCTACATTGCCTCAGAATACCCATATCCACCAAGCTGGTAATGTAGATAGTAGTAAAAGTTCATATCTATGGCAAGAAGCCCTTTTTATTGATTAGATGGTTGTGGTGAGAATGTAAAGTAATGTCAGGAGTATCTGGTTTGCAACTCTGGGGGGCAGTGTGCAAACTAGTTGTCCTGTGTGAAACTACGTATAGGTGAAATTTCAAAAGTGCCTGCATCTATACAGGGCACTGCCAAACACTTGAGGAGAAACTGCTAAAGTAGACCCTGATGATTTATGGATGACTTATTTAGGGAGATTTGGTAATGTTAAGTTAGACAGCAGCTAATCAAGCAGTACTTACTGAAAATAATGAATTAGCTTTGTCAAGAAGGATGAATAGTGGGGATTAACCTTATTAGTTAATATTTGGCTACTACTTGTTCTGTTCTTTCCACAGTGTAATGCTGCTGGGATCCAATGCCCCTTTGCTTCTTCTCTCACCAGAAGCAAAACAATAGCACCAATACCGTTAGCTATTTGTCTTGTCACAGATAATGCAAGGGTCTGTAGGCTTGTTGCATCTTTATCCTGGTATATGCCTTCAGTAGCAAACAGATCACTCAGGAAGGTCCCACACAGACTCACTGCCCTGTTGGAGACAGACAGGAATCAATACCCTCTGCCGTTTCTCTCACCAGTAGCAAAATAAAAGCATAAATTCCAAGATGGCACCTATGCAGTCAACAGTCTCCAGGAGGTAATGTCCCTATGCTCTTTCTGTCACTAGGAGCAAAGCAGATCCACTAATCCCAGGATGACTTCTGAGAGGCAGAATGTGTTTTCTCAAATAATTGGTGATACCCTGTCATTTCACTATTCTTGGCTTTGGCTTCAACCTTTGCCTGATGATATTAAGACTAAGTTGATGGATGCCCCTCTTGATAGTAAACACTTATTCGATGAAGCTGCTGCTGATACAAGTCCCTTCAGGATAAGGGCAAGGCTTTACAGGAACTTAAATACGTGTTTTTTTTTTTCTCTCTCCTTTGCCTAAACTTCAGAGAAACTACCCTAATAAGTCAGCCTTTATTCGCAGGTAATCTTGCCTTCCTCCTAAGGGCAAAAAGAGTAGCAAGCGGTCTCCTCCTGGTAAGGCTACTCAGACTTAAGTGCCTCAAAAGTCTCCTTTTCCAGATAAACCAGGTGCTGTCTGACTGTCCTGTTCTTCCCAATCACTTTCTTCTTTCTCTTCGCCTGTCTATCTCTTCCTGTTTGGCAACAAATTACTCAGGATTCCTCCCTTCCCCCTCTGTATGGGTATTCCTCATCCCCCTCAACAACAACTCTCCTTTCCAGAGGTGCTTTGGGACCTTTTGACTCAGGGTACTTATTCAAGAGGTGCCTATGTCCCATAGGGGGTAGGATTTTTACTCCAGGATGTTTCTAGTACCCAGAAAAGAGGGTGCTTGGAGAACAAATCTAGACCTCTCTCATCTAAACACTTTTCTGCAGGTCCCTCCTTTTGAGTGTTGTCCCTTCAGACTTTGTTCCCTCTTTTGCTTCCACGGGCTTTTATGGTCTCTCTGGATATCAAAGATGCATATCTCCATATTCTGATCTGTCCCCCTTTCAGGAAGTTTGTACATATCTCTGTTGCTTCCTTGCATTTGCAGTTCTCTGCTTTGCCCTTTGGCCTTTCTATTGCCCCAAGGGTATTCACCAAATGCCTCACTCCTGTGATTGCTTTTTGCAAGATTCAGGGGATCCAAGTATTTCCTTACTTGGATGACCTGTTTCAGGCACCCTCTCCAGAGATCTTGTTGCAAAGTCTTAATTTTGCCATTTCCGTTCTGCAAAGCCTGGGGTTCACAATAAACTTCAAAACGTCTTTTCTGACTCCTTCTCGAGACCGTGTTTTTCTGGGGTGCAGGATTCAGATGGTGCTTATGCTGGCATCCCTGTCTCCTCTCAAGGCCTTGACTCTCATTTTCTTCTTTCAATCTCTTCTTCTTCTGGCCTCTATTACAGCCAAGGAGTTTCTGGGAGCTCTGGGATTCATGGCATCCACCATCCTTTTGCTTCCTCCGGCCAAACTCCACATTAGAAAGTTTCAGTGGTTTCTGAAGTCATTTTGGCTTCAACATGTGCAACCCCTAGAATTTGTAGTTCCTCTTGTACCTTGTTTCAAGAAGAAACATTACTGGTGGTTCCAGAAGTTAATTCTAAATCTAGGGCTCCCTTTTCATTCCCCTCTTCCCTCTCAGGAGCTGTTCAAAGATGCTTCAGATGTGGGATGGGGAGCAGCTTTTGTCTCCCCAAAGGTGCAGGGGGTGTCATAGCCTCTTCAACAGAAAGAGCACATCAATGTCAGAGATGAGAGCTGTTCTGCTGCTGCTTCAGGCTTTTCATCCTGTTTTCACCTCGGGACCTCTCAAGGTTTTTACAGACAATATCACAGTGATGTGGTGTGTAAACAAATGGGGGAACAAGATCTTATCTTCTTTGCTGGTTGGCACTTCTGGTGTGGGATCTTGCTGTCCAGCTTCAAGTGACTATTCAGGCAGTTTACATTCCCTCAAGTCAAAACACTGTGGCAGACACTCTGAGCAGGTCCTTAACTCAATCCCATGAATAAATACTTCACAGGGATGTGTTTCTGAACTTTGTCCACTAGTGGGGTATTCCTCAAATAGATCTGTTTGCCTCCCCTCTAAACAGACAACTTCCTCTGTTTTGTGCCAGAGTCTAAGTCCCTCTGGTATGGAACGTGGACACTCTTTTTCTTGGAAGGGGATGTTTATATGCTTTCCCTCACCTTCCTTTCATCCCAAAAGCCCTGTTCAAAATTCAACAGGATGCTCCTAAATTCTTGCTGGTGACTACCTTTTGGCCAATAATGCTTTGGTTCCCTCTTCTGCATTCAGTGAAGGACAATTATCACAGGTTACCTCACAGGGTGGACCTACTCACACAGGACAAAGGATCTCTCATCCATCCCCACTTGTCCACTCTTCAGCTGACACAATGAATGATAGGATTTTGATTCAACGGACACAGTTTTTAGAGTCCTGCAGGAGGCCAGGAAATCCCAATAGTATAAAATCCT
>NC_056728.1:1090283204-1090384493 GCF_019279795.1 Protopterus annectens
AAGAAAATTCAATTGGAGCTAAGAGCAGAGCTCTTTGCTTCTAGGGACAATTGCGATACAGATGGACAACATGTTAGTGGTCTGGTACATCAACAAGCAAGGTGGATCCAAGTCTTACCCCCTGTGTCGAGAGGCCTTGAGAATTTGGCAGTGGGCTGTGTCCACCGGGCGCTTTTTGATAGCAATGCATACCCAGGGAAATTCAACATGCTAGCAGACAAACTGAGCAGAGCGATTCTGCTACCACATGAGTGGTCTCTCAAAAACGAAGTTGCAGAGATGATTTCCCATAAATGGGGCCAGCCTTGCTGCGACCTTTTTGCATCCCCCATGAATTCCAAATGCAGAAACTACTTTGTCCTGAATCCCCCTCCATGGGACAGCCCAAGGGACTCACTCGTACACTATTGGCCCCCGGGACTCCTGTATGCCTTTCCACCTATATCCCTGGTTCTGAAATTCTTGCAGAAAGCCAAAATCATGGGAAGGACTATAATCTTAATAGCCCCTTTTTGGCCTCATCAGGTTTGGTTCCCCTTCCTCCGACTCTATCAACTGGAGGAACCTTGGATTCTGGACCCAGTTCCAGACTTGCTTTCCCCTTACATTCGTCAGGGGCCCTCCATCCCTCCCTTCATTCCCTTAGACTGACAGCTTGGCTGCTCTGATTCCCTACCTAGCTAGGTCACACGATTTTTCTTCAGAGGTACAGCACATTCTTGTATCTTCGCATAAGGCTTCCACCAGAAAGTTGTATGCTAGTAAATTGAAGCGTTTTGCTTTTTGGGCCTCTCAGAATAACATTGGTCCTTATGTTGCCCTGATTGCTAGTATCCTGGAATTCCTGTCTACTTCATGAAGGTGCTGCAGCTACCACTATTAGAGTTCAAGTGGCTGCTATCTCGAATTTTCACCTCATTTCTGAGGGTTCTAATTTGATGTCTCTCAGATTATGTAGGGCCTTCCTTAAGGGCACCATTCATCTTAGGCTGCCTGTTAGACAACCCTTTGCTACCTGGAATCTAAATTTTCTGTTGTCACATGTCATTCTTCCCCCCCTTTGAGCCTAAATCATCCTGTCAGTTGAAGTTTCTTTCTTGGAAAACTATTTTCTTGGTGGCCATTAACTCAGAACGCAGGGTATCTGAGCTTCAAGCCCTTTCTATCAAATCTCCATGTTTGGTGTTCCATCCAGACAGAGTATCACTGAGGACTATAATCCCTCATTCCTGCTAAAGGTGTGTTCTGAGACCAATCTAAACCAAACTATTGAACTTCCAACTTTTTTCAGTAATCATTCTAATAAGTTGGAATACATGTTGCATAAACTTGAGGTCCACAGACAACTGAAATTGTAATTGGACTGGACAAAGGAATTTAGAAGATCTGACCAACTCTTTGTATCTCATGCTGACGCTAAGAAAGGATTACCAATTTCTAAAGTTAACAAACTGAGAACAGCTTCGGTGACCCGAAAATAACTCTTAAACAAGCCAAATACTCAGCGACTGATGAAAAATGAAAGTAACCACCACAGCCAGATGATTTTTAGCGCTTTCTTCCACTTTAATGTTGTCGTGAACTTCCTCAGAAAAACCAGGAAGCCTCCCAGCATCCCGGTTTTATACTCAAAAACAGGAAATGATGTTATTCTGTTGTTACAATAATGATGAACTTTTGGATATAAAAAACAATTAAACACACATCGAAAAAGTGTCAAGATGTGTTTCTTGTAAAACATTTCATTTTTTTAAAAATGAAAATGTTTATCTATATAAATCTTGTGTACTGGCACTTATTAGAGAGCCTAGGACGATCTAATCTGAAATTGAAAGAAATAAACTTTGCAATTCTTGATGTCAAGAGCTTATATACTTGTATAGACCAAGAGCTGGGACTAGAACATTTAAGAAATTATCTGACACAAAATACAGAACTGCAAAGTTCGAGGATTAATACCATCTGTGCTTTAATGGAAATAGTTTTAGATAACAATTTTTTCCAGTTCGACAATAGTATCTAGAAGCAAATATCTGGTGTGGCAATGGGGGCTAGAGTCGCCCCGGCTTTTGCCAACATTGTCATGGCAGATTGGGAGCAGGAACATCTTAAAAACATCCTTATTTTGGCAAAGCAAAGTTCTATGGTAGGTACATAGATGATTTGGTGTTTGTATGGGATGGGGAAAGAACTGAATTTGAAATTATGGTTGATGATTTAAACAAAACCACAAGTTTTTTGAAATTTAAACACAGTGGGTATGGCAAGTCTATAAATTATTTGGACATTTGCCTCTATATGGATTCCACAAAGAACATTTTACACAGCAAAATATATAGAAAGCCCTGTTTCACTAATCAGTACCTACACAGAGACAGTTTGCATCCTACCCATATGAAGAAAAATGTTATCAAGGGCCAGATGATCAGGCTCAGTAGACTAACATCAGAAGATAACATTTATCATGACGAATTATTACAGTTAAGAAATTTATTTTTGGATAGAGGATATAAGAAACATTTGGTAAAGAGGTTAGAAAAGGAAGTTAAAAGGCTTCGTCACGGAGTAGCTGGACCAATTTTGACAACTAATAGGATGGGTAATATGGAAGAAATATCAATAGGCGTTACTGTAAACAGTAAAATGTCTGAAGATTTTCATACTGCTTTTCCTCTTCCAATATCCAATGAAATGTGGAATATAAGGGGTATTATAGAAAGAAATTGGGGTATAATATTAGGGAATAGAGAACTTATGTCATGTATAGGTTTAAAACCATGTTTCACATACAAAAATGTAACCAACATAAAAAGTATTTTAGAAATAGAAAACAGAACAAACACAGTACCTATCAGGGAAATCAGTAGAAAGAAAGGAACTTTTGCGTGCCAGAATTGTAGACAGTGTCGATACATTAGCAACACCTCTTTTGTGACACTTAAGCACATAAATAGGACATTTTGGGCATCAAAGTATTATAATTGTCACAGCGAATATGTGGTTTATATAGCAACTTGTTCGACCTGTGACAATTATTATGTAGGGAAAACCAAAAGGATGCTAAAACGTAGGATCTACGAGCACACTTTAGCCATTAAGAATATAGATAGAAATAATTCTTTGGCAAGACACGCACAGGTGTGTTTGGACTTCAAGAAATTTGAGTTCTTTGTCTTAGACCATGTCGAGAAAAGTTTGTTAAAGGGTGATTTGAATAATAAATTGGAGCAAAAAGAGACATTATGGCAGTTGTGTTTAGGGGCTGATGAACCCCCAGGTCTGAATGAAGCGATTAACATCAAATGCTTCTTATTATATAGGTAACTAGACTCAGATGTCCTTTCACTATTTTTAAACACATAAATTTCTTTGAACAAGTTTAGATGGTGACTATAATCACTCACCATAGAGAATTTTTTGGAGGGATGAGTTAGTAGTCTAGGTTTGCACTTTTGTGCAATTGTACACATGCACGCTCACCTTTGTGTTTTAACACACTTGCGCACAACGCATTTATACAAAACATATTCATGTAAATTTTTGAGTGGGAGTATATGTGTGTGTGTGAGTGTTTGTATGTGCGAGGGGTTCACAAGTGTGTGTGTGTGTGTGTGTGTGTGTGTGTGTGTGTGTGTGTGTGTGTGTGTGTGTGTGCGTGTGTGGGAGTGTGTGTATATACACGTATTTTTGGGATGAAGAAAGTGGAGAGATAAAGTAACTATAACTATAACGATAATCCATTCTATTTATTACATCAATAAATACATTCACTCAATTACCAGTCTTCCAATATCATCCATCATCTTTTTAAATGTTCAAGTTGAGATTTTAGCACAGTAATTATCATCATACAGTATTTTTGTATATTAGACAGCGTTTTAACATTTTTGAATTTATGGGACTATGTCATATTGTTTTGTTTGTATACAAGATTTATATAGATAAACATTTTAATTTTTAAAAAAATGAAATGTTTTACAAGAAACACATCTTGACACTTTTTCGATGTGTGTTTAATTGTTTTTTATATCCAAAAGTTCATCATTATTGTAACAACAGAATAACATCATTTCCTGTTTTTGAGTATAAAACCAGGATGCTGGGAGGCTTCCTGGTTTTTCTGAGGAAGTTCACGACAACATTAAAGTGGAAGAAAGCGCTAAAAATCATCTGGCTGTGTGGTTACTTTCATTTTTCATCAGTCGCTGAGTATTTGGCTTGTTTAACAATTTCTAAAGTTACCCTTTCCAAATGGTTGACTGCATTAAGTTTATCTAGTCTTCAGCGAACCAAACATTAGAGCATGGTGTGAAGGCACATTCAACTAGAGCCGTCTCCACTTCTTCGTCTTATACGGCCCGTTTACCTTTGGACACTATATGTACAGCTGCCACTTGGTCTAAGTCTCGTACCTTTATCACTCATTACAAAGTGGACAGGGCCTCCAGGGACAGGGCTTCCTTTGGTTCCACTATCGTCAGGAATATACTCCCTTGAGCCACCCAGGGTGCTTGGGACGCTACACATGTGTAAGAATAAACGGCGAGATTGAACAACTTCACATAAAGAAATGGTGAACTTACCATAACGTTCCATGTGAGTCGTTCATCTCACATTTATTCTTGCATTCTCACCCATCTTCCCCCTCCAGGGTCTCGAAGAGCGAGTAGACTTGGGATCTGGTAGTCTTGTTGTGGGACTTCTTACTCTGGCTAGTGTATTTATTGAGTTACACCTGTTCATGCTGAGTTCAGCAAACTAGATCTGAAGTAGGATAGAGAGCATCATGGGATAGGGGACTGGCCTCGAGCTACTCTGAGATTTCAGCTAGTAAAGCGTCCAACTCGGAGCCGATGGTTCGGTTCCGAACCCATGTGTAAGAATAAAGGTGAGATGAACAACTCACATGGAATGTTATGGTAAGTACCTAACTTCTTTTTTTATGTCAGAAATTAATTATATTTCTTTGAGACAGTATCTGTTGCTGTTTGTCTCAGGGTGTTGTATATCAAGTCTATGATCATCTTCATGGTTCCCTTCATTGCATTTTAAATGAGAGTCTTGTAATTAATTTTTTTTTCTTTTTATTTAACATTTGTTTACTGTAAAGTCCAACCTGGAACGAAGCTAATTTTCAGCGGAGGCCCGGGGAGAAATGCTCCAGATGCATGTCTTTGTAATGTGGGAGGAAACCAGGGCACACGGAGGAAACCCACACGAACGCAGGGAGGACATGCAGACTCCACACAGAAGGGACCCCAGCCGAGAATCGAACTGGAGAACGTCTTGATGTGAGGTGACAACTCTACTTCTGCACCACTGAGTTGTGTAATTATCCAGATCCAGTGGTCTTAGTGCTTAGACCCAATGAAAATTAGATGAAAATATCCCTAGTTTGCTGTCTTTATGTACCATGGTAGCTTCAATATCCCAACTTGGCTCTGTGCATCCCCTTCTCCCCTCTCTCCGTGCTAGTGTAATTCACTATAGACTTGGCCACCATAGGCTGGAGAAACACTTAGGGTAGATGGTGCAAGGGTCTTGGTCACAGAGCAAAAATAATCTGCATATACACATCCTGGTAATGAAGCCAATCAACTTAACATTATAGGCACTTCAGAATTCTGTCCCCTAGGGTCTGATTGCTGTCCACTCATAGATTCATAGATGTATACTAGATTAACGACCACTGGGGCCTTTTTAAGCCTAGCTGTGCATCCGAACTTTCTGGTAAGATCTGTTCCCCTTGGCTCAGATTCGAAATACTGGCACTCCAAACTACTGTAGTAAAAACACTTCTTTATTCAAACATAAATGTCAGACATAAGTTAAGCGCTTTCATCTAAAACACTTAGACTTCCTCAGAACAAAGTCTCCTCTTGTCCTTTGAGTTTATATACATACATTTCCTATTACATAATTAATTAACCAATTAAAAAGAATTTGTACATAATTTTAAAGTGCCAGTGTGCCTTCTGTTAAAAATAATCATTTTTAAAAATTAATTAAAACATTACTTATGATACCTTTGCTTGACAAATAAATGCAATTCATTTGCATTACCCCCTTGTATAAGAATAAAACTAATTAATATAAAAAATTCAAAATACAGTGTCACTTCTTTCTGTCTACCCCATATTTACCAGTATGGGTTTTATTGATATGTGGTCATTCAATCCAGGCGGGGTAGACGCATCTAGTTTAGATGAACTAAATCCAATTATACCTGTAAGTTCATTGATCTACTAGCCCTTTTTTTGGAGACTATACTCACCAATAATGTTTTCATGTTTGGGGACATAATTTACCTGCAGAATGATGGCGTAGCTATGGGCACTTCTTGTGCCAATAGCTACGCCAACATTGTCATGGCTTGTTGGGAGGAACAGTATCTCTTTCAGCTTTATCCCTTCAAGGAACATATAGGTTTATATAAAAGGTTTGTAGATTACCTTTTTTTCCTTTGGTTTGGTACCAAGGAAGATTTGTTGTTGTTTTTTCATGATATCAACCAGTCCACAGATTTTTTTAAAATTTACTTTGAATTATTCTAAGGAAACTATTTCTTTTTTAGATGTTCTTCTGAATAGACTTCCCAATGGACTGTTAAATACGTGTATACATCGGAAACCTTGTTATAGAAATGCGTTGCTTCATAGAAAAAGCATGCATCCCACCTATGTGTTCAACAACGTCATGAAGGGACAAATTATGAGGGCAGCCAGATTGAACCCCAGTGAGATTGGCTATGTAGAGGAACTTAATAGAATGAGAGGGATGTTTGTGAATAAGAGGGTATGATGAGAATAACTTTAATAGGATGGAATCAGAGGTCAGTATACTTCGATCTACTATAGCTAGACCCTATTTTTCTGAGCCATTCAGGGCACGTGAAATAGTACAATCTGGTCGTACGACCTCTCCTTACTCATTGAGAGCTCCACTATTTTATACTCAGGATGCAGGGGCCATCAGAAGCTTTCTAGAGAAACGCTGGGAGATACTGACCCTAGATCCAGCAGTTAGGGAAGTGGTGGGTCCTAAACTTATGGTGACATACAAAAATAAGCCTAATATAAAAAGTATGCTATGCAATAAGAATTTGTACCCTCATCCAGGTGTTAGTACTATAATGGGAATGAACACTAATCCGTGTGGACATTGTAATCAATGTGGATTGATAGACACAAGTATGTCTTTCGTCCATCCGGTTACTCACTTTGAATTTAAGTTTCATACAAATACTAACTGTATGAGTTCTAATGTTGTTTATCTGGCTAGGTGCTCTGCTTGTACTTCGTTCCACATAGGTAAAACGAATAGAACCTTTAAAGAGAGGATTAGAGAGCATCTTTATCAGATAAGGATAGGTAGTGATATAAATGCATTAGCAAGACATGTTAAGGCAACAGGTCCACAACATACCTTTTTGTTTTGTATTATACAAGAAGTTTTTTCTAATGCTAGGGGTGGTGACCTCATTAATTATACCCTAGAAAGGGAAATGAGCTGGATAATTAGATGTAGGGCGGATAGACCCCCTGGACTTAATGATAAGGTACATATAGCACCCTTCTTGAAGAAGAAGAGGTGCTATAGACCTTAATGTAAATAATAATAACAATAATATTAGAATTAGGATAGTGATTTGTATTTGTGTGTTGAATATTATTATTATTTTATATCCTTTTGTTTTATAAAATTGTTTCTAAACAAACTGTTTCTAAGCAATTTATATTGTGTACAAGTATTTTGTGTGTAAGTTTATATGAAGTATAGCACTAGTACTGTTTTAATAGAAGTTATATGGTTTTAATAGAAGTTTTTTTATTGCATTTATGCACATGACATATTTTAACCAATGGATAGAGACATCCTTGTATTTAAATTGTGAATGGAGTATGTAGAATTGTACTGTCTGAGGAAGCCTACGGGTGAAAGCGCTAACAGTTCTGGATTATTAAACTGCTTGATTTTTACTATATCTGCAGTGGTCGTGACTGTGTACTGTTTTTTGGACTGTGAAGGTTTTATACCTCTACATTCTTCTTTCAACCATTTGACCCAGCGCATGGTATCGTTTTTTGTTCTTGACAATGAGTTTTATGGCAAGTGGGAAAATATAGGTAAAGTTTCAAATAGCAATGCTTTTTTAGGGAATTACGGAGGAAAGAGAAGGTTTCAAAGTGGTTCAAACCAGTGGAACAGGGCAGAACATTACAACCATCAAAAAAGACAAATGGGGGAAGGGCACACGAGATAATGGGAACTAAAGGGATAGTAAAGGTGAATAATATTACTAGTGAATATAAACAGTTTTTTATTCACAATTACACTCAATTAGAGTTAAGGAAAGAACATTTCACCTTGTTCAGTAAAGGTATGAAATACGTGCCAGTAAAGAGATTCAAGATAGAAGATTCTATTATTGATCTTAAGAAATATTTAAGAAAAATTAATTTGGCTGTGATATATTAAAATGGCAGTGAAAAGAGAGGGAAAATGTGTGAATTCAAGAAAAAAAGTACATAACCCCACCCCTTAATGCAACCTTAGGATTATTTGAAAAAATGGTTACAGATGAACTATATACATATAACATTAAGGTCAATAGGACCAGAGTCAAGTATAATTTGAATAGACAGGAGGCTGCAGTATTAAGGGAATTACAAAATGAGAAAATGATAAGAATAATGAAACCCGATAAAGGGGGAGGGGTGGTTTTGTACGACCAGGAAGAATATAAGAACAAGATGTATGGGATTTTGTCAAATTCCGGCCACTACAATGTTTCGTCTAAAAATGAAGTAAATATAGGCTATAATAAGATTAATTTGTTTTTGGAAGACTTATTAATAGATGAAAGGATTAGTGGAGAGCTATACATTTTTTTGAAAACTGATTCTTCCATTATAAGTACCATTGTAGGTATCCCTAAGATCCATAAAAATATGGTGGACCCTCCTTTCAGACCCATTATCTCGGGCAATAGATCAAAAACCTTCAACTTTGGAAAAGTAGTAGATGGATGGTTGAAACCCCTGTACAAGTCTATTAAGCACATTATTATTGACTCCTGGGATTTTTTGGGTAGGCTAAGGAATGACATGTTATCCCCTGGGGCCTTATTAGTAACCATTGATGTAGTAGATTTATTTTCGAATATACCACAGGAGGAAGGGTTGCTCAGGTTGGAAAACTGTATGAGAAAATTAAGCAATTTTACATGTGACAAGATACAATTAACTGTGGAATTTATGGAACTGATATTGAAATACAACTACATAATGTTTGAAGGTGAATACTATGTACAAACAAAAGGAGTAGCAATGGGGGCCGCTTGTGCCCCCATTTTTGCTAACTTATATTTGTATGAATGGGAAGTTGAAAATATATTCACAAGTAAATGGTTCCATGAGACAACTTGTTACTATCGGTTTTTGGATGACATTTTTCTGATTTGGAAAAGTAATAGGGAGGAGTTGGAAGCATTTATGGCCTACTTAAATTCTAGGAGCAATGACCTCAAATTTACTTTCAGTGTGGACCCTCATTCTATGCCCTATTTAGATACATTGATTACAGTGGAGGATGGGAAAATGAAATCTAAAATATTTAGGAAAGAGAGTTTCAGTAATGGATATTTAGAATATACCAGTTCACATCCTATCACACAGAAAAAAAGTATAATTAAGGGGCAATGTATTAGGGCCGCTAGGATGACATCTGAATATGCAGACCTGGTAATTGAGTTACAGTGTATAGGGGATATGTTCATTCAAAGGGGATACCCTAAATGGATGGTTGAAAACACAACTAGATATGTGGAGAATGAATGGGGTAAAAAATACGTACCCCTGTTGGGGAAAGGACCCCTAGTTAAGGTGAATAATTCTGAAAACTTAATGATTGAGGCCCCTTTAGACTATACCAGAGCTTGCATACTTCAACACACACCTTGGACTAGTAATGTTAAGAAAATAATTTCCAAGTATTGGAACGTATTAAAAATGGACAAGAAGATTGTGGATATAGTGGGACCAACACCCAGATTTGTCTCAAGGAATGGGTGTAACATGAAAATGGAGTTAGAAAAGAAAACACATAACAGGGTAAATATAGACGAAGGGAAAGGAACAACTAGATGTGGTACATGTAATCAGTGTAGGTACATTTTCCCAGTAAATAGTATTAAACTTGAAGACAGATTTGGGACTTTGATAAAATTCAGGAATGGTAATTGCAGAACTTCCCACCTAGTGTATCTTGCCAAATGTTCCAAATGTCTTAGTTATTATATAGGGAAGACTGACAGAAGTCTGAGAGAGAGAATTTATGACCATTACTATTGTATAAAGATAAAGGACACTAAAAATGCCTTATGGAGGCATTTGGATGGAAGTAAGGATTGTAGTATGTTTTACTTTGGCATTGTAGATATAGCCAAGGAGAATCCTAGGGGAGGTAACATTAGGACGAAATTAGGGGAGTTGGAAACTAGATGGCAAGTGAAATTGGATGCATCTACCCCGCCTGGATTGAATGACCACATATCAATAAAACCCATCCTGGTAAATATGGGGTAGACAGAATTATCAGGGTTGTAGTCATTAATTTAAAAGAAGTGACACTGTATTTTGAATTTTTTATATTAATTAGTTTTATTCTTATACAAGGGGGTAATGCAAATGAATTGCATTTATTTGTCAAGCAAAGGTATCATAAGTAATGTTTTAATTAATTTTTAAAAATGATTATTTTTAACAGAAGGCACACTGGCACTTTAAAATTATGTACAAATTCTTTTTAATTGGTTAATTAATTATGTAATAGGAAATGTATGTATATAAACTCAAAGGACAAGAGGAGACTTTGTTCTGAGGAAGTCTAAGTGTTTTAGATGAAAGCGCTTAACTTATGTCTGACATTTATGTTTGAATAAAGAAGTGTTTTTACTACAGTAGTTTGGAGTGCCAGTATTTCGAATCTGAGCCAAGGGGAACAGATTTTCGTATTGGTTTTATTGAGTTGACTGTTACCTTATATACTGCGTTTCTGGTAAGATACTTGACGATGGTATGGTATGTTAACAAACAGGGGAACACACTTCTGTCCTGTGTCAGGTGCCATGAGGCTGTGGGGAATGGTTAGTCTTGTTACTTGCTTTCTGTCTTTCTCAAAGTTACTAACATTCATGGTTAAGCCTGTTCTTTAGCAAACAGTGGTTCCAAAGTCTTTCAGAGGAAGAAATTGTCATTTGTGGTTAGAGCAAGCCTTGTTGAAAACCATTTGCCTTCCAAACTGTTTTGAAGTGCAACATGTTTTTCCCTTTATCCGTCTACATAGGCAGATGTTTAGGAATATACTGTAGTTGAGGAATGGTGCTGAGATTCTTCTACATCCCCCTTTTCTCCTGATTCTGAACTTATTGAACAAAGCAGTGAAGAGCAAGGGCATCCTATTAGCTATATTTTGGACCAGACAAGTTTGGTTGTGCGTCTTTCTGTCTGAGAAACATCGCTGTCTAAAAGTGTTTAGGGATTTCCTGATACATCTGCTTGATAAGCCTAACCCTGACCTATATTTCCATTTGACTAATCATATTGTTCCTCTAGTGTCATTAATGGCCAGGGATGTTGCATACTTGCAGGGGGTGACCCAAATTCTCACTTTTGCCCAGTGGCTTTCAGCCAGTTTAATATTCAAAAGTAAGAGGACAAAGTTTTTATTTTGGGCAACTTCTTAGTTGGATCCCTTCACAGCTGTCATCTCACCTGTGCTGGATTACTTAACTCAGATTTCTGAGTCCGGTCTGAATTATTATTCATTGAAAGTGCATGTGTGCTTTGCATCTGTCAAGGCCTAGGTCAATCCTCACCAGAACAAAAAGGCAGCACAGCAACTGAAGACACAACTTTAATGGACAAGGTTAAGTGCTTTCTTCCCTCAATATAGGGACTTCCTCAAAACAATATTCATGAATCAACCCAGCCCTTAATTAACACATCCAATTAAATGAATTAATTAAAAAATACAATTATACAATTCAATTGAATAATTAAACAATTCCATTACTCGTACTGTTTTGTATTGTGGCTTACAAGGCAGTATGGCATTAAAGGAGGAGTTTAAGTTTGGAAAAATGTAAGCGCCAAGCTGACTAGTACCTGCAGCAGCTAGTCCTAGTGGTTGAAGTAGACTGACTGGGATCATGAAGACATAGTTTTAGGATATGTATATTCAGCTTCATGTATTTCATTGTTCTGCTGTTTTTGATATGCTGTCTTTAGCCTTCTGAGGTCTGCTGAAATGGAAACTGGTTTTTCAACATGTACCCTGTTGGGTGGACATAGCACAGTAATCCCCATCTTGTCCAGAGTCATCTCAGTTTAGTGGACTTGATGTAGCTGCATTCTTTACTGTGGATCACTCATAAAACATTTATACTTTTAGTGCCTGGGAGATGTGTAATTTTTAGAGCCTGTACTCTGAGCACAGCACTGAAGGTGCAGTTCTCCGTGCCATTTGTGCGTGAAGGAGCTGGCCCATGACTTTAGTCTTCCTTATACACACAACACATGAAGGTATCCATAGATAACTATGCACATATTATCTGCCTGCTCCTGGTTATACTTAAAGAAATCATGACTCATTTTGAGTGATCATTTTTGGAAGACAATCCTTTTAGTAGAAGAGAGTGGGAAATCCCCATGTTTATGTAATATAACTGCTGTGGGTCATTATAGTGCCACAGATATTACAGTGAGGTCTGTACAGTTTTGATTAAAACAAGAAAGTAAAATAGATTTTGTTTATGATGACAATTACTTTTTATATCATCTTTATTTTTAAACTTGTCAGATGCATTTGTCTGGTATTTGTGTAATGTGAAAACTGAAGAGCTGAAGAAAACCACCTGAACTTGATGTTCAGTGATGTGTGTTTGTTATTGAGTTGTAATATTGTGTTCCCATTGAAATAATAATGGTGGAGTTTGTATTATGTGGTGTAGCTCTCAGCATTTTATTTGTGTTTTTTTTTTTTTAACATAGGATCCAACGTTTTCTGTTTTCATTCAACTCAACTTTAGGTTGTCTGATCTGATTGGATCTGACCCAGGCACCAATACTGAAGCTGTTCAGTTCCAGGGCTTAAGAATCTTTTCCTACCCATAATTCCCTGGACTCCACCTCAGTACCCCAGATCTCATTTCCCTCCTGAAGAATTTGGTTGTAATGATGAGGACTCGCCATTGCTTTATCCTTTGTAGTATTCCACTTGCTGTTTTCTCAAATAGCATTCACTCCTCCGTCTACCGAGAGAAGTTTTTCTCTCTAGTTAAATTTTTGGAATAGTTTTAAAGTTTAACATTAGAATTAGGTAGGTAGTTAGGTTAGTTATAGTGTATGTATGTTGTGTGTTCATGTATTATTTTTGAAATTATAGATGTATGTAGTTCTTTATGTGTTTACAGTAAACATAGTTATATATGTACTTATTAGGAAGGAATAATTTCTTCTATGACCACCTGTCAGAGACCCTGTACCTCCATGTGACATTGCCATTCTGTTAAAAGCATTAACTCAACCACATGCTTTGCCCAGTTTAGGTTTTGAGAATACCACAAACAATTCATCTAACTTTCTGAATGGTTTGGGCCTACGAAGACAGAACCTAAGCTGGCGATGAATGTCCACCATATGTAGGATGTGTTCACCTTTGTTTGAGAAGCTTGAAAAAAGATTGGTATGTTTATTGACTGATTTGAATTGGTCTGTCATGCTACCTTAAGAAGGAAAGATGCATTAGTTCTTAAAGAAACTCCTTCTTTGTGAAAGACCAAATATTGTGGCCTGCAGGAAAGTACTTGCATATGTGAAATCCACTTGGCTGAAGTGACTGCCACCAAAAATTTATTTTCCAAGAGAGAAACTTCAAATCGACAGATACTGCCAGTTCAAAACATAATGGTAATGTCCCGTGGAGATGTTCGTGTTTCACTCCTGCAGTCATTACAGTTTGGTTATCCTGCTGGCAGGCTACCCTCAGTTGGCCTGAATTCCAAAGTCTAGGTCTGGCATCAGTTGCTGTCACCTCCTCCCTGACGTCAGTGTGCCAGGGGTATAAAAAATGCAGCCGAAGCCATTTTCTTCAGTCTTTCTTGCCGCGTGGTGCCCGAAGCAAAAGCAGTTCGCAAGTGCCGGTCGGCCGACTCCTGAAGTTTTCAAGTTCGAATTTCAGATCCGAAGTCTTCATTAAAGCTAAGTACCCCATTGGGGAAACTGTTTTCTTGCTCCAGACCGATGTCAGAAAAGGTTAATAACTGTATTTCTTGTGGGAAGCAAATACCTCATAAGGATTTTCATTCTTACTGTATTCCTTGCCTAAGCCCTGACCATAATGTTGCTAGTTGTCAGTTTTGTGCTAGATTTAACCAACGCACTATTAAGCGTCAGTACAATTTTGCTTTTCATTACTTTGGCAGAAGATTTAATTATATAATGCCGTCGGAACAGCCGACTACCAGAGTTTATAAAAAGCGCAAAGAAAAAGAAAAGGACAGGCATCCGAGATCCAAAACCGACGAGGCTTCTTCTAAGCCTGTCGCCGGTTTGCCGGTTCTCAGTGAGGCACTTTCGCAGCCCCTGACGCCCGCTACCTCAGAACCACAGGCCGCTTCCGACTCCCACGTGGAGCCGACTGGGCCTCTGGAAACTCAAGGTATTGGACACTCGGAAACTATTCCCTCAGATGGGTCTGGAGCCGCTGAGCAGGCATCGGCTTCTGAGGGTGTTTTCAGGCCTACACAGTTATATGTGAAACCTACTTCGGCTACAAAGACAAAGACTAAAGCAACTCTAAAGACAAAGAAACAAGTACAGCATTCACCTGGACAGGCCTTCATACCTAAAAAATAGATGCTTAAAAACTTTGATCAGGGGTTCCCATCCCCCTCCTGAAAAGAGGCCTAGGCAAGAGTTACAATATGAATCTTCAGACCAGGTTTCCATTTCCTCTGATTCCTCCTCTGAACAGGATTACTCCATTCCCCCTTATAAGGATTCTGATGTTGAAGAATCTATCCCTTCAGCCTCTCCTCCTGAGGATTATTCTTTTGGGGAAACATTGCATACTATGAGGGAGCATTTCCACTGGGAGAGCCAGTATTACTCAGAATCCAAGAAAAGGCTCAGAGATTTCCTTTTATTGCCTCAGCACAGGCCCCTCGCTATCCCGCCTGTTTTAGACATTGTAGATGATGTATTTACAGAGTCCAGTTTTTCTCCAGACTCTTTACCACCAGCCCCTGTTAGGCCAGACAGATACTACAGGGTTCCTGATTCACATAAATTTCTCTATAAGAACCCTGCAGCGGACCCAAAAACCATCTCTCAGGGTCCCAAAGGGGTCAAGGCTTCTACTGCAAAAACCCTATCCCCTCTGATAGGGATTCTAGGGCTAGACAAATGGGGCAAAAAGATTTATACCTCTTCTACCTTGGCTGTCAGAGCTTTAAATTGCCAATGTCATATGCTTACGTATCAGCAATATCTAATATATTTGCTTAAACAGAAAATGCCAGCAAATACAGAATGTGCAGACAATAAAGAAATGCAGGATTTGTTGCATGCAGCTGAACAAGTTGGAAAACATACTTTGCAATGTGGTTTTGATTCTCTTGAGGCCTCCTGCAGGGCCGCAATTACAGGTTCTGTCATTGGGAGGCGTGCTTGGTTAAAAGAACAAAATATGCCAGATCATGTTAAAGCAAAACTATTAGATGCTCCACTACAGCATGATACTTTGTTTGATACTAAAGCAGAAGAGGTGTTGAAGAAAATGGAGGACAAGGCAAAATCTATGCAAACAGTCAAGGATTTCTTGCAGGTACAGCCTCCCAGATTTAGCAGGAACTGGCCTACAAAAAATTGGTCCTTTCCAGTGTCAGATAGACCACAAAGGGGCAGATACAGACAGATCACAGCCCCAAGGCTCATACAGGCCTAAACAATGGGGTCCTTCTACCTCCAAGAGCGGAGAGGAAAAATCACAGCCATTCAGGAAACCGTCTCAATGACTTTCCACTTTCAGCACCAAGCACTTATCTTTTGACAGCCCCTTTGAGGGGAAAGCTAGCACTTTTTTCACAAAATTGGCTCATGATCACCCAGGACAAATGGGTTCTAAATATAGTTTCACAAGGCTACAGGTTCCACTTTCACACTCTGCTAAGGCAAAACGGTATGCCAGACCTGCCACGTAATCAATGGGCAGAGGCACAAAAACAAGTTTCATCCCTCCTGGGCATGAGGGCCATTCAACAAGTACAAGAACAAGAGCAGGGTCACGGATTCTATTCAAGACTGTTCTTGGTACCCAGAAAAGACAAAGCCTGGAGACCAATACTGGACCTATCTATTCTAAACATATATCTGGATATTCCAAAATTCAAAATGTTGACTCTACAGCAGCTTCTGCCCATGTTGGGCAAGAAGGCTTGGCTTGTGACTTTAGATCTAAAAGAGGCACACCTGCATGTCCCAATCAGACAAACATGCAGAAGATACCTCAGATTCAAAGCTGGCTCAATGCACTACCAATTCTCTGCACTGCCCATTGGCTTATCTACTGCGCCCAGGGCCTTCACAAAGTGCCTGGCACCAGTAATTGCATTTTGCAGACAAAGAGGAATACAAATATATCCTTACATGGACGACTGCCTTATTTAAGCGGAGAACAAGGACATTCTACTGCAACATCTGGCGTTTGTAAAAAGATTACTGACAAGTCTAGGGTACACAGTAAACGAAAAGAAATCAAAACTTGTACCCTCTCAAGAGATAATATTCCTGGGTGCAAGCTTAAATGCAACTACCCAGACTACTTATCTCACGCCAGACAAACACAGACAACTGACTACTTATTTCAAGATGTTGGCAACAAAGACCCAGTTATCTGCAAGAAAAATTCTGCAGGCCTTGGGTTTCATGGCATCCTGCATTCTGCTAATTCCATATGCAAGACTGCATATGAGGAAACTTCAGTGGTATCTAAAACGTGTTTGGACTCAACATTGCCACAGCCTGGAAACAATAATTACCCTCATTCCCTGCCTGCAACAGGACTTTCAATGGTGGGCAAAAACCTATCACCACAACACGGGACAGCCATTCACCTTACCCACAGCCAGGCAGACATTGACAACAGATGCATCAGGTTATGCCTGGGGAGCCCATATGGCAGGAAGATATATTCAGGGCACATGGTCCGCAAGTCAAATGCATCTACGTATCAATCAAAAAGAGATGCTAGCTGTTCAGAATGCCTTAACAGCCTTCAAGGATCAACTTCATCCAGGACAACTACTAATAAAGATGGACAATACTACAGTCATGTGGTACATAAACAAGCAGGGAGGCACACATTCCTACCCCCCCTCTGTTAGCTAGCCATGAACTTGTGCCATACAGCTTTGACTTACCAAGTACATCTGCAAGCTCAATTCCTGCCAGAAAGGAAAAATACTCTGGCAGACGAACTAAGCATACACCTAATGGATCCCCACAAGTTGAAATTGGATCTACAAGTCTTCAGCATGATAACAAGGGCCTGGGGATGCCCGGGCATAGACCTATTTGCCTCCCCTCACAACTACCAACTACAAAGATTCTGCACAAGGACTTATCACAAGAAAGCATGGAAAGTGGATGCTCTATCTTTCAGCTGGAAAAATCTAACAGTATATGCGTTTCCTCCCCTGTCTCTACTCCCCAAGGTACACCTCAAGGTCAGACAAGAAAAAACAAAAATGATACTGATTGCCCCAGACTGGCCCCACCAGCACTGGTACCCAATCCTAAAGAGCTTGTCTCACTGCCCAGCCTGGACATTACCTCATATTCCTCACTTATTGACTCAACAAGACAGTCAGATACTGCACAGCCAACTCAAGACCTTAAACCTGGCAGCATGGCGAATAAAGTAGCCTCTCAAGGCACACCTCTCTCTAAAGCAGTGATGGATGTTATTTTGGAGGCCAGGAGGCCTAGCACCAGGAAATCTTATGCAGACAAATGGAAGAGATTCTGTGCTTGGAACCAAGCACAAGGTTTTGATACAACTGTTTCAAATATTCCTCAGATTTTGCAATACTTAACTGAGATGCTGGAAAAGGGCCTTTCTTTTTCATCAATTAAAATTCATGCCTCTGCCACTTCAGCTCATTACAATACAGAGCCACCTATTTTTTCTCATCCATTACTAAGACAGTACCTCAGAGGGGCCAAAAACATAAGACCCCCTAGGAGAGCACCAGTGCCTGCATGGGACCTAAACTATGTCTTGGAAAAACTTACACTGCCTCCATTTGAGCCAGCCTCTGCAGCTGATATAAATTTCTTATCCTGGAAAACAGCTCTGCTCCTAGCAATAACCTCCACTAGGCGAGTCTCAGAGTTACAAGCACTCATGGCTGTGGAACCCTTTATCATTTTCCATCCTGAGAGGGTTTCTCTGAGAACAAACCCTACATTTATGCCTAAGGTAGTCTCCAGTGTGGCACTTAACCAAACAATTAATTTGCCTACCTTTTATCCAAACCCACAGAATAAGGGTAAGAAAATTCTGCATTCTTTGGACATTCACAGACAGCTACACTTCTACTTGGACAGAACCAAAGCTGTCAGAAAGACTGAACAGCTTCTAGTGTCATATGCAGCAACATCACAAGGAAGGCCCGTCTCAAAGCAGACTATTTCAAAGTGGATAGGCCACTGTATTCGTTTCTGCTATTCCCATCATGGCAAATCAGTGCCTAAGGACATTAGGCCACATTCAACTAGAGCAGCAGCCACTTCAGCAGCTTTCCTCAGAGGAGTACCAACCAAAGACATCTTGGAGGCTGCAACTTGGAGTTCAGTGCATACTTTTACAAAGCACTATCACTTACCTCTCTACTCTAAATCCAGGGCAGGCTTTGCCACTGCAGTTCTGCAGGGCCTGATAGCCTCTCCTAATCCTATTTAGTACCAGTCTCCCAACCTTAGCTTTGGGATTCAACCCAATTGTAATGACTGCAACAGTGAAACACGATGAACATAGTACAGTTGTGTACCTACCATAAATGTAGAAGTTCGAGTGTATTCACTGTTGCAGTCTAGGTTACCCTCCCTCCATGCCCCCTCTCTTTGCTGGGATTTATCTGTGCTTCTCTATCCTATACAACCTATATGGTGTATTTGCTTGTAGATGAAGGAAAAGTTGTTTTATGTGCATGCATGCTTATTGGCATAATTTAGCCTACCATTATTGGGGCACCTGACATCTGGGGCAAGAAAAACTGAAGAAAATGGCGTTGGCTGTATCTTTTATATCCCTGGCGCACTGACGTCAGGGAGGAGGCAACAGCAACCGATGCCGGACCTAAACTTTGGAATTCAGGCCGACTGAGGGTAGCCTGCCAGCAGGATAACCCAATTGTAATGACTGCAGCAGTGAATACACTCGAACATCTACATTTATGGTAGGTACACAACTACACCGTACTGGGTCTCTGATAGGTGGCCATAGAAGAAAGCTTCCCTTCAGGAGGGCCTTAGAGAGTTGTAAGGAAGCTACAGAGTTATCATTCTGCCCAATGTAGAAGTTTGAGATAGCTGACATTTGCTTTTTGATAGTGGAATAACTGGAGCCGTTGTAGAAAAGTTAACAGGAATCAAGAATGGAAGGAGTAATGGCAGAGATGGTATCTAAATCCCTTGATATAGCCCAGAAGGAGAATCTCTTCCATTTAGTACAGTAGATTTTCGTGGTGGACTGTTTTTGAGAGGTTGATATGATCTGAACAACTGAAGCAGAGCCTGGCATCTCTGGCTCACATCAGAACTGAAGGACCCAAGCAGTTAGCTTCAAGGCTTTTTACTCTGGAGAAGAGTCTGGTCAGGTATGTTAATAGATCTGGATAATGGTCCAACAGTCATGGAGGCCACAGGAATGGAAAACACATTTGTTGAGACCAGAATGGGGCACCGAGGATCACCTTGGCCTTGCACATTCTTGTTTTCTGGATGAACTTGTTTATCAGGTTTACAAGTTAACAGTTGTGGGTCCTAATAGTGCCACAGGCATTACAGTGAAGTCTTATATTTTTGATAAAAACAACATAAAGCATATTTTGTTTATAATAGTTACTTTTCATATGTTTATGTTTAAGTTGTCAGATGCAGGTATATCTAGCCTTTTGTCTATTGCAAAAACTAATTGAAGAGCTAAAGAAAACAAATTGAATTTGTTGATGTTCAATGAAGTGTGTTTAGTATAGAAGTATAATGTGGTGCTCCCATTGAAACAATAATGGCTGGAGCAGTATTTTTGGTCTTATAGCACTCAGCATTTTATTTTATTTTCTAACATAGGATATTGTCCCTGTTGATGCCTCATATGAAGTAAAGGAACTATATGTACCTGAAAACAAGCTTCAGCTAGCTAAAGTGGAGGCAAACACGTTACCTTTCTTAGAAATTAATAAGGTAAGGCATGTAGTAGAAAAAAAGTTTTAACTGTTTTTGTTTTGTTAAATTGCCAGTGAAGAATGCTGCTGTTAGTGTTGTCCATGCTTTTTTTGCCTTTATTATTTCAGAAATTCTGTACTTGCTGAACAAAGATAAAAATGTTGCTTGAAAATATGTTAATCTGCTTTTATGTCCTTATGTTAGTGGTCACTGTTTTCAGACTTTCATGAAACAGTAATTCTAAACTGTTTTCTTATTTGTTTTGCTTTATTTTATTTTCATTTGTTAACTGATGTAGAATACTGACCCATATGGACCATTTTCAGGACTGTACAAGAAGCATGGATGAAGTAAGTCAGCCTGTTGTATAACAGGTGCTTGAAAATACAAAAACTTGAAGTAATTTAAGACAGTGCAAGCAAATCATTAAAATACAACTTGACTGCTAAAATGTTTGTTGTAGTTTTGAATTACTGGATGCAATTCATTGAAATTTTAATTTACATTATGCATCGAGTAATAAAGGCAAAAAAGCATGGACAACAACACTAAGGCTTCTTTGGTGCAAAATTGTATCCATGACAGTGATACCACTGATGTTACATTGTCTATCTCGCCTTCATTCTTGCTGGTTGTCGGCTCCGACTTGGCCATCTTCAAAAGCTCGAGAGCTGCTTACCAGCTCGAGGCCCCCCTATATCCCATGGTGCCTGGCACTAGATACCCAGATCTCGTTTGCCGCTTCTGCTGCGAGGTTGTTCTACTGACTCAGGTCGTATAAGCTTCTTTATTATTACTGTTATTTTCCTCTAAAAATTACTGTATTGTAGTGTAGAAGTAGTCATTAGTTAGACTTTATTTATTGTAGTTAGTTTTTTTTTTTTCCTCTAAATAGCTTTCCCTTCCTAAGAAACTCATTTCAATTAGAGAGTTTCCCCTTCCCCCCTTCTCTCCCTTTTCCACAGAAAGGTTCTTTCTGTTTGAGTTAGAGGTTAACCTTTCTTTTCTATCTCCTTTAAATAAAAAACAAACAAAAAAAAAAAAAAAACTTTTTCTCTATAACCTGTAGTGTTAGTGATAAGTTTTTTTTTCTTTGTGGTAGTAGTACTTGTAGTGGGTTGTGGTAGCTGTAGGGTATTAATATTTTTTATTGGTTACCTTAACTTTTTGTGTGAAAACTTGTCCTTGGGTGTCTTCCAAGAATGTCCAAGGATCCAAAACCATCCAGATTCAAGAAGTGTGGCTCATGCTGTCAGAAGATGTCTCTGACAGATGGTCACACTTCTTGTGTTTATTGTCTGGGTGCTGTCCACCTGCAGGACTCTTGCTCCATCTGTCATGCCTTCAGTCCAAGAGTCCTGCAGGAGCGCAAAAATAAATTGATTCTGAGGGGTCTGCTTAAACCCCAAGATTCACTGTTGAAGTCTCAGCCGGTGAAATCTTTCAGGTCACCTAAACCGTTGGCTCCCAGTTCGGAGCCGTTGTTGGGTGAAGCCTCACAGTCCATTTCGGCTCTGGCTGGAACCGATGTCCTTCCCTCCCAGTCGGCTCTGACACCGTCTTTGGATCCGGCTGAGAGTCGAAAAAGATCCAGGTCTCCTTCTTTGGAGTCTATACGTTCGGCTCCAAAGTCGCCCCTGCTCCAATCGGAGCATAGTTACCGATCATCCCACTCTTCTCGGTCCTCTAGACTTTTGGACCATGATTTGGAAAGAGTGGTCAGTAGGCTCTTGAAGTCACAGGCCCTTGTCAAAATGTTGTCCAGCCCTCCTCATCAGGAGTCTGCTCTGTCCACAGATATTGATATTCCTCCTCCGACTCTTCCTTTGAGCTCGGAAGAGTACGTTGGGGTTCGAGTCGTGGAACCGTCAGCACCGATACCCTCCCTTTCGGTTCCTTCGTCTGCTCCAATCCCTTCCATGGTACCTTCCCCTGGAGGGATCTGGGCACCGAGACTCCCTTGTCGGCTCCGAGGGGGCGAGTGGCATTGGACCCTTGTCCGACCCCGCTCTCCATCTTGGTGCTTCGGCACAGGTGAGCTCGGCTCCCACATCTGACTCGTAGCCATCTCCCTCTGTGCAGGGAAGGCTTTTGGTTTCGTCGGAGCCTGAGCCTTCTCTGCGTCCGGGCAGGGACGCCTTCGAGGTGATGAGGAGTGTGCTGGCCCCTGAGTCAGTCCCACGATCGACCCCATCGGCTCCTCCCCCTAGGGTGCCTGCGTCAGCCTCTGCCCCTCTTCCAGACCCTAAGCGTGGGGATCCAGCACTCCAGGTCACCCCCTTGGGTGTATCCTTCTCTTCCGAGGACTCCCCTGATCTTTCAGAGGAGCCACCTCACAAGAGAAAATGCAAGAGGAAGCATGTTGACTCCCCCGAGTCTATTACATCAGATACCAACTTAGAGGAGTCGGAAGGGTCCCCAAGATCCTCCTCTGAAGATGTCTCCTTCTCAGACATCCTTGAGATGCTTAGGCAGAGGGAAAACTGGACTACCCTAAGCCCTTCTGAGGATGAATCGGTATTCCTGGATGCGTTTGGATCCAGACCTTCCAGCTCCTGAATGTCTCCGCCTTTCGACCCACTGATGTCTGTGGTGGCTCGAAAGGCGTGGACGGCTCCAGACACCGTGGAACCGACCCCTAGAAGACCTGCAAAATTCATTACTGCCCCGCAGGACAAACAGTTCTTGACCAAGGGTGTCCCCGTTGATGCCATGGTGGTAGCAGTGGCCACAAAGAAGGAGTTGGCTGAAACTTCTTCGTCTGTCCATTCCCCTAATAAGGAGTCCAGGACGATGGACAGATGTGGGAAGCAGATGTTCTCTTTAGCGACCTTTTCCATGCGGTCCCTGAATTACCTGTGCCACTTTACCCATCTTCAGAGGGATCTCCTGAAAGAGCTTGGAGATGCCCTCCAAGATCCATCAGCTGAGGGGGCCCAGGCTAAGGCAGCCTCCCAGCTGACTACTCTTAATTCTGTGGTAAACTCCTCCATGCGGCTCATTTCGTATGCAGCCGATGGTGCGAGTAGAGCCGCAGGCACAGGCTTGGCCCTAAGGAGGCACGCTTGGATGCGACTATGTAACTTTGCGGAACCTTTCAGAGCGTCTTTTACCAACACCCCCTTTGATGGTTCCTCTCTCTTTGGATCACAGGTGAAAGATACCCTTACCAGGTGTGAGCAGGGAGTCCGTTTTCCACTCCCTCCGACCATATCCTAAGGGTCAGAAGAGTGGGAAGATGTGGTTCCGGAAATCCCAAGGAGCCTTGCCGGACACACGTGGTGAGTTTCCCTCCAGGGGCAGAGGAGGGAACAGTAACAGACGCCGCCCTCATGGCAGAGGGAGTCCGCAAAACCAGGGCAGCAGAGAATCCTTCTCTGACAAGCCCTTCCAGCATCCCTGAAGGGTTGCCCGGCTACTCACCTCTGGAGGCATTCGGGGGAAGACTATCACTGTACCCAGGAGCCTGGCGAGATATAACACAAGACAAATGGGTACAGTCCATTATATCCGGAGGCTACAGAATCCCCTTCGTTCGCACCCCCTTAAAGTCATACAAGTCCCTTCCAGATGTTCCACCCAATCTAAGGGACCAAGCAGTGCAAGAAGTCTCAAAACTGCTAAGAAAAAGGGCCATCCAGCAAGTCCCAGCAGACCAACAAGGATCCGAAATTTACACAAGGTTCTTTTTGGTACCAAAAAAGATAGGGGACTGGAGACCCATTTTGGATCTCGGCAGACTAAACAAGTCTGTACAAAGAACAAAATTCCGGATGGTCACGCTCCAGTCCATTTTACCCTTTCTGGGTCAGGACAATTGGATGTGCTCCGTAGATCTTCAGGAAGCGAACTACCACATAAAAATGGACAGACGCTTCCGAAGATTCCTCCGCTTCTGGCTAGGAGCCAGCCATTATCAGTTCAGAGCTCTGCCCTTTGGTCTCACCACAGCCCCCAGGGTGTTTACCAAATGTATGGCAGTAGTTACCGCTCATCTGAGACAGCAAGGATTCCAGGTGTTTCCATATCTCGACGACTGGCTCCTCACTGCTACCACCAGACATCACCTTCTGCGAGCCAGAGACTGCACCATCGACACTTGCTCCAGGCTAGGTATCACAATAAATTTCGAAAAGTCTGCATTGTCTCCCTGTCAATCCATCACCTTTATAGGTGCAAATTTAAATACCAAAGACATGTTAGCAAGCCTCCCACCAGACAGGGTTTCAGTGATTCATCAGCATGTCAAGGTTTTATTATCATGCAAAAGGATTCAAGCCAGGTTTGTCCTTCAAACGCTAGGTCTCATGGCAGCAGCTATCATACTTGTTCCTCTGGCTCATTTTCACATGAGGATTCTCCAGTGGCTTCTTTTCACCCAATGGTCCTTCCAGCAACTTCCCATGTCTTACACGATTATGATCACTCAGTCATGCAAGAAGCACCTTGCGTGCTGGATGGTCTCCACATCAGTGCTCCAGGGCAGACCATTTGTTCTTCCCCCTCCAGTGGCTACAGTGACCACGGACGCCTCCCTGATCGGGTGTGGGCATTATCAGGGCAGAACAGTCCAAGGCACCTGGCAACCTCACGAGTATCATCTGCACATAAATGTCTTGGAGATGAGGGCCATGCTCTTAGCGTTGCAGGCTCTTCAGGACTGTCTTCCTACCGGGATCATTGCAGTTCAAACGGGCAATATGTCCGTAGTGTGGTACATCAACAAGCAGGACGGAACCAGGTCCTACCCCCTATGTCGAGAAGCACTCAGACTCTGGTAGTGGGCGATCTCTTCCCATCAGTTTCTGATTGCAATGCACATCCCTGAGAAGTCCAACGTTATAGCAGACAGACTGAGCAGAGCAATTCTCATGCCTCACGAATGGTCTCTGAACCAGGTAGTTGCGGACCAAATCTTCCGCAGATGGGGCCAACCTTGCTACGACCTTTTTGCAACTCCCTTCAACAGCAAGTGCAGCAATTTCTTCTCTCTCCTTCCACTCCCCGGGCATCCCCCCAGAGATGCTGTAGTCCACGATTGGCCCCAGGGACTTCTTTATGCATTTCCTCCTTTCCACCTCATACCGAAATTGATTCAGAAGGCTGCCGTTTCGGGTTGCAAAATGATCCTCATTGCTCCTTACTGGCCTCGAAATATATGGTTTCCATTCCTGCACTCCTATCTTCTCGAACAGCCTTGGACTCTGGACCGAGTTCCAGACCTCCTGATTCATCAATCGGGCGGGCTGCACCAATCCCTGCACACTCTCCAGCTCACAGCATGGTTGCTCCACTTACAACCCTAGCCAGGCTCCCAGATATTTCCCCATCTGTGCAAGAAATCCTTTTGTCATCACACAAGTCTAAGACCAGAAAAACTTACACTAGTAAGTGGAAAAGTTTTTCTTCCTGGACAGAGGCAAAAAGCATAGACCCCTTTTCAGCCCCAGTGCACTCCATTTTGGAATTTCTAGCAGAACTCTTCCATGCTGGTTCTGCTTCAGCTACAATTAGAGTCCAGTTAGCGGCAATTTCAAATTTTCACATTGGCCTGTCGGAAAACAATATCATGTCCCATAAGCTGTGTAAAGCCTTTCTCATAGGAACCAGTCTACTCAGTCCCCCAGTGAGAGATCCTCCACCACCGTGGGATTTAAATTTGATTTTAACTTTGCTAATTTTGCCCCCTTTCGAACCTGCAGCTTCTTGTTTGCTGAAGTTCTTATCTTGGAAAACCCTCTTCCTGGTAGCTATTACTTCAGCCAGAAGAGTTTCGGAACTACAGGCTCTTTCTGTCCGTCCCCCATACCTCATGATCCACAATGACAGGGTTGCTCTTAGGACTAATCCGTCCTTCCTTCCTAAGGTGTCTTCAGAGAGTAACTTGAATCAGTCCATAGACCTTCCTGTGTTTTTCCCTAACCACTCCAACAGGGCGGAATATAAGTTGCATCAGTTAGATGTTCACAGGCAGCTACGCTTTTATTTGCACAGAACCAAGGACATTAGAAAGTCAGATCAACTTTTCCTGTCTTATGCAGTAGGTAAACAAGGTCTTCTGGTCTCCAAAGTAACCTTATCCAGGTGGTTGACTTCTGTCATCACATTCATATATCAACTGAGGAATAAAGAATTGCCAGTTAAACCAAAAGGTCACTCCACCAGAGCTTTAGCTACTTCGGTGGCCTTTCAGGCTAGGTTGCCCATGGATTCTATTTGTGCTGCGGCTACATGGGCCAACCCACATACTTTCATTTTGCATTACAAGTTGGATTTGGTTTCCAGGAGCAGAGCTGATTTTGGTTCCACTGTTATGAAGAATCTTTTCTGATGAGCCACCCAGGTTTTTAGGTGCTAGGGACACTGTCCCAACCAGCAAGAATGAAGGCGAGATAGACAACTAAACATAAAGAAGTTATGTACCTACCATAACGTTCCATGTTAGTTGTCTTCTTCTCGCCTTCTTTCTTGCTTCCCACCCTCCATCCCCCTATCCTAGTGGACCGAGAAGAGTTCTTCTTGATTTTTCACTGGCTGAGTCTTCTCTGGCTATTCCTTTCTGGCTAGTAGTCTCTCCAGTAGGATTTAGGCATTCTAGGATAGGATTCCTTTATTATTATGTCTGCAGTTAGACTTACCAAACGAGATCTGGGTATCTAGCGCCAGGCATCATGGGATATAGGGGGGGCCTCGAGCCGGTAAGCAGCTGTTGAGCTTTTGAAGATTGCCGAGTCGGAGAAGAGGATCATCTCCGAACCCAACCAGCAAGAAAGAAGGTGAGAAGAAGACAACTAACATGGAACGTTATGGTAGGTACATAACTTCTTTTTGTTCCCCCAAATAATATTAATCAGTTTCCTAATATCTCCGCTTGTTCTGTCGAAGGTTAGACTTTCAAGTTTCTAAATAGCACTACATTCACTGTTGACTGTTTTTGTAAGGGCTTAACATACTGTTGACCATTTTCTCTGTTTTAAAACCCTGAATAGTCAAGGCTATAGCTATTGAACTGTTTGAGTTTTGATTATGGAATATTATGAACAAGATATTTTATGTCTTTTGAAGGGAGTTTCATGTAGTTTTTCATTTAGTAAAATGAAATGCTTATGACAGCATTTTAATAAACATAAACCACTGAGTTTTCTACAGGCACCCTAACATTCGCAGAAAAAGCGTATTTAAAGGAAGTAACCTTGTGGTAATTGTGGTATGTTAGTATGCATGTACTCCTAAAATATTCAGCACATACAATTCCCCAAATTATTAAGGTGACATCCTGACCCTTATGTGCAAAAATGAGGAAAAAGGGGTTGTGGGTGGATGGACGGATTAGATGTCCAATAATGTGTAGCTTACAGGGTGCCATTTACCATAGCCACCTGCACATGCATAACTGTGCATTTTGCACTGGCCAGATATCACAACCGTTAAAAGTTTTGCTTCCAATGAACAATTAAGTGATGTTGGGTGCACAAGTCTAATGCTATATATAAACATTTACAGATTCATTTGAATGCCCATTTTATTTTTACAGGAACTGACAAATGTACGTTTCAGAACTTGATAACAAAAGTGCCATATGATTTTAAATAAAAGGAACATTTTTTTGAATAATTAATGCCAGGGCTCTATTTACTCCTGGGACGAATAAAATGTTCTCAATAGGGAAATGCTTGGTAATTAAAAAAATTATTATGTTTGAATGTTAATGGTGGCTTTGATTGGGGAAACTGAACGTTTCTTTAATTGTGCATTAAACCACTAGATGTCAGTAAAATCTCTTTACTAGGGCAGCTTTGCTTAGAATTATTGAAATGCTCAACCTGTTTTTATTCAGCAACCTATATGTTATATGGATTGAAGTCTGAATAAGATGAGTTTGTACAACTCTAAATGTATTATTAGTTAAATAATCCTATGCAGTAATGATTTGTGACTTAAAAAAAAAAAAAAACAGTTGTCAGGAAGTATTGTTGCACCATGAGGGTTTCATGTTACTACTGTAATTAGACACTTTCTTTTTATTCTTGATTTCTGAAGAGACTTGCAATACATGATATGCTATTGTGTGTTGAAGATTGTTACAAGTCTGGATGGTGCTGTGATTTACTTAAAGCATTTGTTTTCTGATTTACAGTAAGAAAACATGAAAGTGCATGCCAGCTGATGGTATCATATTTATTTTTTACATCTTCTTGACTGGGTTAGTCCTATTGGGAAATTTTCAATAATCATGAGATATGCAAAGATAACACCATATATGTACAATGTCAAAACACATGAACAAATTAAAAAAAATTGAGATCTAGATGATAAAGTATCTTATCAACATACAAATTTTGCTTCTCTTAACCATTGTAGATGTCTTAGCAACTGATTGTGTACTACAAAAGTGGTTTATTTGGAGCTTATGTTCTGACAGTATTTTCAGCAGTCAGCAGTTGCCCCCTGTGCTGAATTTTCTTGTTTTATGTCTGTGGATGTACATATTTCATATGTTTTCGTATAAATTGACTTAATTTTTGTTTGTGCATGTCAATGTATATGTATTTGTATGAGGAGCTTTCTGTCTGGGCCTCTTTTGAAAAGGGACTTTTTGAGCTCAATTGGGCTGTCCCTCATACAAAATGGAAACAAATTTTAGTGCCTTTTTATTTATGTCTGATTCCCTGTAAGACTACCACATTTAGTGCTTGTCCCTGTGTGTTGGAGCATCATAATGTGGATGGTTGTGAAGTTTGATAGAAAAAAAGCATTGTAATATCTAAATATTTGGAATTATTTGGTGGGCATTATTTAACTTCTTTTACTTCTATTTTCTCTTCATCCAAGAAGTCATTTTGTGGAATTTATAGAAAGAGCAGAGAAAAAAAAATTGAGTTTAGAAAAAAGGTGGAAAGGAAGCAGGTTTTGAGAGCTGTGCAAGATCATATGGAATTGGCAGAGAGGCCGTTAACTGATAAGACAGGCAAGAACTTTCAGTTTCCCTTTGTTTATGTTTAGAAGTATTCTAGCAAGCCACTGATTGGGAAGTCCATTAAGAGTCCCCAGTTCTTTCATATACTGTCTTTCTCAATGGAGTAGCTGGTGAGTTTCCAATATTGGTGTCTGGTGTTCAGGTAGAGACTTATTCTGAAAATGGTGCCTGATTCTGACTTGTTAGATAATTTAGAAGTCTTTTTATTCTCTTTTAAATATTGGCAATTGGGCATCCACCTCTGGGTCTTTTATAGATTCTCAGATACCAAGCATGGTACTGCCACAAATTTTGATGGCCTAGCCTATTATTCAGCAGATACCTGAGTTAACTGTGTTGGGGCGCACAATGTTTGATTACTAGACCCAGGATACTCAAGCATCAAATGTACCTAGATTGGGTGCTGGTATGGTAATTGCTGCAGCCCACGATTTTGAACGTTTCAAGCTTCCAGGGAGAGTATTTCTTCTTACAGTGGAAATTCTTGCATCAACAATAAAATCAAGGCCTTCAACATATGCAAAGCTGCCAGAGTTGTTCCTCCTTCCAGGCCATTTTCCAGTACAAAAAAGAGACTATCCTGCCTCCTTTGAGTTCTTCATATTGGTTAAGTGTTCATCCATGGGGTTAAGTTGAGATAGTGATGATGAAAAGGATACTCTTGCCTATCCTGCACATAACTTATTGTCCACAAGAGTGGGTATTCTGCACATCCCACAGGATTGCATGTGAGTGCAACATGTGCATCAACTTCTGCATGGTGTCTGTCCACATTATAGCAGTCCACTATTTTTGTGTCATGAAGAGGATGAAATGTTAGGAGAGGTCAGATGTGACGAGGAGAGTGATGATGAGCACTTTTGCAACTACTGACTGTGAAAACAAACTTCCAGTTCATGTCAAGCAGAGTAGCACTCCTGCCACTTTCAAGGTAAACCTAGAGAATTTGATGGGCAGCCTCAAATTTTCTCCCAGTCTTTCTTGTCTTGCCCTCCCTGAGGCTAGAGGGAAATTTTGAATAGGATTTTTTGGCTAAGATTGAAATGGTCTGCACAAGGATTATGTAGTACTAACTCATGAACCGCTTCAGACATGTACAGTTCTGCTAATCCTGTTGCTACTCCATGCATCTTATTGTGGTCTGTTACTGTTCACTACGATTTTATGGTGTGCAGCTTCACTGGGATTTATGGCCCTTGCTACAGTTTTTGTGCATTTTGCCATGCTACCTTCATTTGGATTCACAGTCATTATCATAATATTGCTAATTTCTGAGTCATTTGCTCACTTGCATGCTAGGTTTGTCAAGTGGTTACAACCTTGCATGACCACATTACATGTCTCTGAATTGCCCCACTCATGAGTGTGTTTCCTAATTCTTGAAGCAATGCCTATTTTTGGTTTCACATTATGCTGTTTGTTTCTGAAGCCAGGCCAGCATTTATTGTTGAACTGAAGTGTTGCATGCTTCTGTGTCTTGGTTAAATGCAGGTGTCTAACATTTCTTACATTGATTACATATGCTCACGTGTGTTTTTTTTTTCAAGTCAAGGATTTGATTATTTCTATTTAAGCTCAGTTACTGTTGTAATGGTTTGGCACTGATGGGTATGTTTATGGTGAAACGTGTTGCTTCTTTTGAGAGTTGAATTAATATAAAGAAGGTTCAAAGTACTACTGGTGCTGGTAGTCTTTTATTTTACTATCTATTTATGTACATATAAGAGTACAAATGTGTGTGTGAGTGTGTGCTCATGTATACATTTTCAGGTTCTGTTTGTTTTATCAGCGGTTGCTTTGGTAGAAAGTCTTGTTTATTGAACCGATGTTTTGTAGGATGTATGTTTCATTGAAACAGGTCAATGGAATGTTAGGGTTAGAGTAAAGGTTAAGTAAAGGGATAGCTTGTGTGTGTGTGGTGAGTGTCCGAGCTGTCTTGTGTAGTGAAAGTGTTATTGGAAGAGTTTAACATGCACATTAGTGTTTGGGGCAGGGTTAGCACATATTACCCAGGCGGAGGTGGGGGGGGTGAAGCCTCCAGGGCACCTTAGCAATGCAGGTTAACCCCAACCCTAATGTGCATCTTAAATTGGAAAAAAAACCTTCCCACTAAACTACCAGTATTCAGATAAATTTAAACTCAATGTGTTCAGATTTTGGGTTGTGCAATGGGAAAAGAATTTGTTTTGTTTTCTAATGTACTGATTGGGGTATGATGATTGGTTGACATGTTTTGGTTGCTGTTTTGTTTGCTGATCAAGTAACTTGATGCCTAATTGTTATATAACCATGCACACACATATACATATATGTGTGTGTGTGTGTGTGTGTGTGTGTGTGTGTGTATGTATGTATGTATGTATATATATATATATATATATATATATATGTGTGTGTGTGTGTGTGTGTAAATGCTATCCTGAGTATTCTTTTTAGATAGATCATGTTTAGACTTTTCCCTATGTTTGTCTGACCCTGGAGGTAAGAGGGTCACAACTTCCAATAAAGCACTTTCTAAGGACGCACCAACATAATGCAAAACATTTTAAAGTTGATAATGAGCTTTTTAATATTGTTATTTTCTTTATAACACAGATCCTTATGGGTATGATGTGTGTGTATATTTAACATTTATATCAATGCTGCATAATGTGATAACATGAAAACAGTGTTTTTAAGGTAATCAAATCAAATGTTTTTTCATACAGACTGTGAATAGACGATGTTAAGTTGTCAATCTCGCCTTCATTCTTGCTTGATGGGTTCGGAGCCGATCCTCGGCTCCGACTCGGCACTTGCTTTAGCTCGAGAACTCCTTTTACCAGCTCGAGGCAGCCCCATATCCCATGATGCAAGGCAGTAAGTACCCAGATCTCGTTTGCCGCTTCGCTTGGGAGGTCTTCTTTTTACCAGCTCCTGGTAAGTTGTTTCACCTTGTGATTTTCAAGCCCCTTTTTTAGTCAAAAACTAATTTTTTTATAGTTTAAATTTAATTTCTATCCCTTCCTGACAGAAATTCCCTGTCTTTTCGAATTTGTTCTTAGTTATCCCTATCCCATCCCCCCCCCTGTTAGGGTGTGTGTGTTGGTGTTTTTTATAGAATACCTTTTGGTATTTTGTGTAATTTAATTTTATTTGACTGTTGTGTGTGTGTTTTGTGTTTCGGCACCATGTCAAAGGAGAGGGTTTCAGGTTTTAAGAAGTGTGACTCGTGCTGTCAGAAGATGTCTCTGACAGGCGGTCACACTTCTTCCTGTATTGTTTGGGCCCTCTTCACCTGCAGGACTCCTGTGCTATTTGTCACTCCTTCAGCCAGAGAGTCCTGCAGGAGAAACGTAACAAGTTGATTCTTAGGGGCCTTCTTAAGCGGAGGGCTCTCCGGCTAAGTCGGCTCCACAAAATCAACTAAAACTGCCAAGGCCCAGGCTTCTGTTTCTAAGCCTGCGGCCTCGGCTCCGACTCGTATTGAGTCGAGATCGACTCGGCTGGAGCGATTCTGGATCCACAAAGCTTTGGCGCCGATGGCTATCGGTGCGAATCTGCTGACCACCGATGTCGGCTCCGATCGGCTCCGACACCCATGTGGCACAGGCATCGGTGTCGGCTCCGATCGGCTCCGACACCGTTACTTTGGTGGCTGTATCGGCTCGGCTGGAGCCGATACATCGAACGTTCTGTCGGCTCCGAGAAGTCGGTGCCGACAGGATCTGTAATATCGGCTCGATGGCCCATTCCAGGAAGAGGTCGAGGTCTCCTTCCTTGGAGCCGATACTTTCGGCTCGGCCGCCTCTTCTATCGGAGCGGAGCCATCGGGCCGATCTTCAAGGTCATCCAGGTTGTCAGACCATGACCTAGAGAGTGGTCAGTAGATTACTCAAGTCACAGGTACTGGCCCAAATGCTACACAGTCCGTCTCAGCAGGCGACTGTTGGTCCACACCCGTTACAGTTCCTCCTTCAACTCTACCCCAGAGCTTGGGTTGGAGTCTTCGGGCATGGTTACTGCTACGGCTGGAGGGCGGATACCCCTTCTGTTCCTTCAGCCCTTACTCTTATCTCCTCTTCCTTAGAGGGATTCGGTGGTCGGGCTTCCATGGTCTCCTCCGAGGGGGTGAGTGGCATCAGACCCTTGTCCGAGCCGCTCTTCCCCTTGGAGCCTCGGCCTTGGTGAGCTCAGCTCCGACATCTGCCTCGGAGACTTCCCTTCGGTGGTTCCTGGGTTCCTAGCTCTTGGGCGGGTTCTCTCGGACCTGCCTGGGAGGGAGCATTCGAGGTGATGAAGAGTGTACTGGCCACTGGTATCAGTCAGCAGTCTCTTCCCGTAGCTCCTCCCTCTATTGTACCTGTTGACATCTCTGCCACTTCTCTTGCTACAGGACCCAGAGATCCTCCGCCTCAGGTTTCCCCATTGGGAATTTCCCCTCTTCTGAGGATTCTCCTGATGTTTGGAGATCCTCCTAGGAAGAGGACTTGTAAGAGGAAGCATGTAGACTCCCGAGTCTGTCACTTCGGATACTGACTTTGATGAGTCAGAAGGATCCCCTAGATCCCCTCTGAGGATGTCTCCTTCTCAGACATCCTAGAACTTCTGAAGCAGAGGGAAACTGGCCCACCAGCAATCCCTCTGAGGATGAGTCAGTATACCTAGAGGCGTTTGGATCTCGGCCCTCCACCTCCTGGGTATCTCCGCCTTCGACCCCTTATGCAGGTGATTGCACGAAGGCGTGGACAGCTCCTGACTCTGTAGAGCCAGTCCCTAGGAGGCCTTCTAAATTTATCACTGCCCCTAGTGACAAACAATTCCTTACCAAGGGTGTCCCGCTGATGCCATGGTGGTGGCTGCGGCCACCAAAAGGAACTTGCAGATCCTTCCGTGCCCGTCCATCCTCCTAATAAGGACTCTAGGACCATGGATAGGTGCAAGCGGATGTTTTCCTCAGCGACCTTTGCTATCGTTAAGCTGAATTATCTGTCACTTCACCAGACTCCAGAGAGATATCCTGAAGGAGCTGGGAGAAGTAGTTCAGGATCCTACGGCTGCAGGGGCTCAAGAAAAGATTGCTTCGCAGCTAGGAACCCTCAATTCCATTGCTAACTCCTCCATGCGGCTAATATCTTATGCTGCGGATGGGCGAGTAGAAACGCAGGTACAGGTGTGGCTCTTAGACGCCAAGCCTGGATGCGGCTATGTGATTTTGCGGATCCCTTTAAAGCGTCCTTCACAAATTCTCCCTTTGATGGGTCAGCTTTGTTTGGCCCTCAGGTGAAGGAGACCTTGACCAGGTGTGAGCAGGACGGCAAGACTCTTTCTGCTGTTGGAGTCCGTTTTCCACCCCTTCTAGGCCTTATCCCAAGGGACAGAAGGGTGGGAAGATGTGGTTCCGTAAATCCCAAGGAGTCACGCCATTCACGTGGTCAGTTTACCCCTAGAGGCAGAGGGGTAACAACAACAGGCGCCGCTCTAGAGGCAGAGGGGTCCGAAGAACCAGGGAAACAGGGAGCCTCTCTCTGATAAGCCCTTTCAGCATCCCTGAGGTGTTGCCCGGCTGTCCCTCCTTGGAGGCAGTCGGGGAAGATTATCACTGTACCCAGAAGCCTGGCATTCCCTCACTCAAGACAGATGGGTACAGTCGATCATATCCAAGGGTTACATAATTCCTTTCGAGGAAAGTCCCTTCCCTCAAGTTCCCTTCCAGATGTACCACCGGTCTAAGGGACATTGCAGAGTTAGAGATCAAAACTACTGCAAAAAGAGCCATTCAGCCAGTTACAATAGACCATTCAGAGCCGGAATCTACTCAAGGTTCTTTTTGGTCCCCAAAAGGCGGAGACTGGAGACCAATATTGGATCTCAGCAGACTCAACAAGTCTGTCAGGAAGACAAGATTCGAATGGTCACTCTTCAGTCAATTCTGCCCTTCTTACAGAAGGACAACTGGATGTGCTCAATAGATCTTCAGGATGCGTGCTATCACATCAAAATTCACAGGCGCTCCAGGAGATTTCTCCGCTTCGGCTGGGGTCCAGTCATTTCCAGTTCAGAGCCCTGCCCTTTGGTCTCACTACAGCCCCCAGAGTGTTCACCAAATGCATGGCAGTGGTCACGGCTCACCTGAGACGTCTAGGATTCCAGGTGTTTCCGTATCTCGACGACTGGCTCCTGTCAGCCACCACCAGGCATCAGCTTATACAAGCCAGGGATTACACAATAGACCTTTGTTCTCATTTGGGCATCTCAGTCAACTTCGAAAAGTCATCCTTATCGCCCTGCCAGTCTATTACCTTCATAGGCGCAAACTTAAACACTGTTCGGATGTCAGCTACCCTTACAGAACAAAGAGTTTCAGACATTCAGACTCATGTCAGGATCATTCTGGCCAGCAAGAGAGTACAGGCCAGAATGGTTGTAAAGGTATTAGGTCTCATGGCTGCGGCCATTACTCTTCTTCCCCTGGCTCGATTCTACATGCGCCTCCTTCAGTGGATGCTGTTCACACAGTGGTCATACCAGCAACTCCCAATGCGTCACCAGATTTTGGTGACACAAACATGCAAAGAACATCTTGCTTGGTGGATCACATCGTCTCAGGTTCACCAAGGCAGGTGCTTTGTACCTCCGTCCCCGATAGCCACTGTCACCACGGATGCCTCCCTGATCGGGTGAGGGGCTCATTATCAGGGCAGGATGGTTCATGGGACGTGGCAACCGTTCGAGTACCATCTGCACATAAATGTCCTGGAGATGAGAGCAGTGCTTTTAACGTTGCAAGCCCTCAACGACTTTCTTCCCGTAGGGACAATTGCAGTCCACACAGACAACATGTCTGTAGTGTGGTATATCAACAAAGAGGGCGGAACCAAGTCCTACCCCTTGTGTCGAGAAGCGCTCAGACTTTGGCAATGGGCGATCTCCTCTCATCGGTTTCTGGTAGCAGCGCATATCCCTGGGAAAACCAACATTATAGCGGACAGATTGAGCAGAGCTATTCTCATGCCTCACGAGTGGTCTCTCAAACAATCCGTAGCGGAAGAGATTTTTCTGGAATGGGGTCGTCCATGTTGCGATCTTTGTGCTACTCCCCAAAACAGCAAATGTCCAGACTTCTTCAGCCTCTTCCCTCTATCAGGCCATTCCCCAGAGGCGCTCTGACCCAGGATTGGCCCCAGGGACTTCTTTATGCCTTCCCTCCATTTCCTCTGATCCCTCAGGTGATCCAGAAAGCTACCGTTTGAGAGCCAAATTGATTCTCATTGCCCTTACTGGCCTCGACAAGTTTGGTTCCGTTCCTCCATCATCACCTTTTGGTGCAACCGTGGCATCTGGACCCAGTGCCAGATCTACTGATTCACCAATCCGGTCAGCTGCACGGTCAATCCCTTCTCTCAACCTCACAGCATGGTTGCTCCACTTCCTTCCTTAGCCAGGCTTCCTTTGATCTCTAACCCAGTTAGAGATATCATTGTAACTTCACTAAAATCCTCTACCAGGAGGATTTACACAAGCAAATGGAAGCGTTTCTCTTATTGGGCTAAGGCCCAAAATATTGATCCTTTTACTGCCCTGTTCAGGCAGTTCTGGACTTCTTAGCAGAGATTTTTCATGCAGGCTCCTCTTCTTCCACAGTCAGAGTTCAGTTGGCTGCTATTTCTAATTTTCATGTCGAATAGCAGATCATAATATTATGTCCCATAGGCTCTGCAGGGCCTTTTTGAAAGGAATTTTCCTACTAAAGCCTCCAATCAGGAATCCTCCTCCTCAGTGGGATCTAAATTTAGTGCTGACATCCTTGATTCTTCCCCTTGAGCCAGCTGTTTCTTGTTCCCTAAAATATCTTTCTTGGAAAACGTTATTTCTAGTAGCTATTACATCTGCCAGGAGGGTGTCTGAAATTCATGCTCTTCGGTTCGACCCCCTATTTGATTTTTCACAAAGACAGAGTATCTTTGAGAACTAATCCATCCTTTTACCTAAGGTCGCTTGAAAAACAATCTGAATCAATCCATTGATCTCCCTGTATTTTTCCTAACTATTCAGATAGAGCTGAACAAAAGCTACATTATCTTGGCGTCCACCGTCAGCTTAGATACTATTTGGACAGAACAAAAGAATTTAGTAAATCTGCTCAACTTCTTGTTTCCTATGCGGATAATAAAAAGGCCTTCCTGTTCCTAAAGTGACTTTGTCCAGATGGCGATCTTCGGTCAACACTGAAATTTATACGAACAGGGGAAAACAGCTGTGCTCAAAACCTAAAGCACATTCAACTAGGAGTTTAGCTACTTCTACAGCCTTTCAAGCTAGACTGCCTTTGGACACTATTTGTGCAGCGCCACTTGGGCCACTCCTCACACTTTTGTTTCCCATTACAAATTGGACTTGGCCTCCAGGGACAGAGCCAGTTTTGGCTCTACAGTCCTCAAGAGTTTGTTCCATTGAGCCACCCAGGATAGAGGTGCTAGGGGCCGGTCCCATCAAGCAAGAATGAAGGCGAGATTGACAACTTAACATTAAGAAGTTATGTACCTACCATAACGTTCCATGTTAGTTGTCTTCTCTCGCCTTCTTTCTTCGACCCTCCCTCCTTCCCCCTGGCCTGGACAGACCTTGTATAAGAAACTATTATGCTAAAGACCATTTAGACCTGGTCCTTTTTCCATCTGTAAGTTTCTTCTTCCTTTGGGAAGTATTTTATGCTTGGTGTTATTGCCCTTTGTCAACAAACGAGATCTGGGTACTTACTGCCTTGCATCATGGGATATGGGGCTGCCTCGAGCTGGTAAAAGGAGTTCTCGAGCTAAAGCAAGTGCCGAGTCGGAGCCGAGGATCGGCTCCGAACCCATCAAGCAAGAAAGAAGGCGAGAGAAGACAACTAACATGGAACGTTATGGTAGGTACATAACTTCTTAATTACAAACCTGCAGACTATTGTTTGTAATTTTTACATTGCTGAAAGTGTATGGGTATGCATCATCCTTGTTTACAGGGTTTACAGTTCTAGCATTATGGCTTAAAAAGTGCAGTGCATCCAGTTGTATCATATATATTTTAAGTGCTCCTTACAGTGCCAATTTTCATATGCATTTTGATTACTGCTAATATGAACTGAAGTGTCTGATTGATTGTAGCTGTATAGTCACTTTGTCTTTAAGGTCAAAAGGTATAACTGGTTCTGGGAGTAGAATAATGAAGCCCTGAAAGCCCTGTCTGTGTCCCAAGTGACTCAAAAATTTAGTTAGTGACCTGAATCCTACAGAAAGGTGGGAATAAATGGCTGATGTCAACTTTTCTATTCTTTGGGGGGATTGGTATGCTTCACACTGCTGGAGTAGTGCAAATCTAATTTCTGTACACCGAGGGTAGACATGAAGGTTTGAGGCTGCTATGTTGAACATTACTGTCTAGATCTCCTGGCTGTCCATAGGATGCTGTGCATGATATACAGTTCTGTCCTCCTGTCCCTTAGTGTTTTTAGACCTTATAAAACAAGGTGGATGAATAGGTCAGATGAGAGTATAGGAGCTAGAGGGTCAGCAAATGGTGTCAGAGAAGTGTACAGAACATAGCATGCATGTCTAGTGCACATAATGTATCAGCATGCATATATCAGTGACATTCATTTATCTTATCCTCTGTTGTACCTCAGGTGGACATGCAGTGGGTGCAGGTACTTGCTGAAGGCTGGGCAACTCCTCTCAATGGTTTCATGAGGGAGCGGGAATACTTGCAGTGCTTACATTTTGACTGCTTGTTGGATGGTAAGTTGCATAAAATGTCCTTCATTGTTCTCTAGTGTTTGCCTTCTTTAGTTGTGATTAGTTTTGCAGTAATTGTTTTGAAGGAGAAGGAGTTCACAGTGACATATTTAATGGCTGTGCATTACTCAAGATAGCATCCAGTAGAAAAGATGTTTTATCTACTGCTTTGCATCTAGTACTCAAGTTTAACTTGTTAAACTGGAAAGTCCATTAGGTTGTATAATAGATCCTCCTTTCTGTATAGTTCAGGTAGTTATAATAGCTGTCATGGTTATAAATGCTTAGCCATAGGAAAAAGCGATGAGAGAGGTTCAGAGGTATATATTAGGCTGACACTCACAAAGGCCGTTACAAGCCTAGCGAGGCTTCTTAAATATATCTAGCAAGTCTTATTTTTGCCCTAGAGGTTATTTTAGGGGTATATTTTAATGGTTGTGTGCAAGTTAGTGCACGGGTAGTCAAGCATTTACAGGCTACCATTGTCCATTAGAGTTATAGGTACCAGACCTAGGGTGAATCTTTTCTTCAGTAAAAATATCCCTTCAGTATTCTTAATTTCCTTTAATGTGTTGTCCTTACCCAGTTTTATGATTGTAATCCATCTGTCCATAACTTAACTCTGCAAGTTATGTTAAATGTTTGATCTGAAGTAGGATATTCATTTGTCTGCAACCTGTGGGTTATGGATCCGATATCGGATCGATCCCGGCCGATAGTTCCAACTATGGATCAGCTCTCCTCCTCCTCCCTCCCACCATAATGCCTGCTCTACCCTCATGACCTCAGATCTTGTTTGTGGCTGCGGTAACTGGATGTGGTCTCAACTCTCTGGGCAGCTAAGAATTTTTTCTTACTAAAATTTATATTTTTTTTGCTTTTGGCCCAGATGCAGATGGGAGAACTCCTCTTCCCCCCTGGGGGAGCTCAACACAGCCTGTGCTCCTTGCCTGTGCTCCTTTCCGGGTTCGCGGGCGGAGCAGAGCGGGCGGGGGCCCGATGAGGGGAGGGTGCCGGATCGACCATACCCGAATGCGTCGAGAGCCCCATGCTCACGAGTCGATCGATCCGGATCCGGGCCTGGATCAGAGGATCGCGCCCGTCTGTGGCCGGTCGCCGGGCCGCCGGATCCGAGATCGCCCAGCGCCGCTGCGATCCTCTTCCGGATCGAGGGAGCGATTATGGGAGGGGGATCGAGAATTGGCTCCTTAGGCTTTGATGTAAAGTGACTTTTTGCTGTTGAAGTGATGGGGACCCCGGCTCTTGCTTCGGTTCCCCTCCCCGCCTCTGCACGGGGCCGTCGCTCCACCATCATCGGGCCGGGACAGCCCACCCCTGTGCCCAGTTGCTCCTATGTGCTGTGATTGCTGCTCCTAGGACCTCTGGAGGCCCCCAGAGGACCTCTTGAGGCTCCCCAGAGGCTCAGGGCTCCTTGGCTCTCTGAGTCTCTCACTGAAGGCCTGGTGACTCTCTGGAAGGGGACTGCTCCTTGGAGGCACCCGAGGATGTCTCCTTCGGAGACAGGTGGGAAATGCTCATTCTCAGAGTGGTATCAGGGAAGTCTTGCTCCCAAGTCTCTCGGGCCGAGTCCCTCATTAGAAGCGGGCCGAGCAGGCCTTGGTGTCCCTGAAGTTCCCCCTGCGACCCCTTATTAGACCTAGAGTGACCCAACGTGGAAGGTGGAAGGGAACCCAAAAGACCTGATAAAATCCTTAGCCCTCCTTCTGACCACACCCATTGGCAGGGGCCACCTGTAGCCTGGCTCAGGAGGTCAACCTGGCACCACCTCAGCTCTTAGATTCATAGGGGGCAGACTAGACACAAAGAGTTCTGAGCCTTCCTCACTGCGGACAGGTTCTAAATCTGCAGCTCAGGTGGTGAGCCATTCTCATTTCATGTTCTGTTCAGCGGAGAGTTGGTCCTGGGCTCTAGGGTCCATGGCCTCCGATGCTTCTCTTCCTCTTCAGGCTGCCAGGCTCAATGTCGCATTCTACAGTGGGCAGCTCTTAGTACAGTGGTCCTTCTCCCTTGACCCCCATAGCGAGCGATCAGCAAGGCTTGCAAGCCTTCCCTCTTGCATCCTCTCCACTCTCCTCCCTCTCCACGAGGGTATGCATTCTTCTCCTCTCCCTTCGCCCCTGGGCTTCCCCGGGCCTCCCGCCTCCCACGGTGGGGGGTGGGGGCGCGGGGCGGACAGTCAAGGCCGATGTGGCGCGATTAGAGAACACTGCATGCATATCAATGTTCTAGATGAGAGCAGTTAGCCGTTCTAGCACCTTCAGGACTTTCTTCTTTTGGGAACAATGAGCAATTCAATCGGGATCAACAAGTTGTTGTCTGTCTTATCAACAAGCAAGGGAGGTCTCACAAGACCCTCTTTGGCACCCTCATGAGGAGTTTGGGAATGGGCAACTCAATCCAATTTCTCTCAGCTCACATCTAGCAAGAAATCCAACATCGCATCGGACTGAGGACAAAGCTCAAAATTCTCACCCGCATGAGTCTCTACAGTTGGTGGTCTCTCGGGCAAATGGCGGAGCGCGGCGGTGAGGGAAGTGGGGGATTTGCCTCTCCCTCAAACACCAAGTCCCGACAGTTTTCAGTTCAGAGCTCTGATACCTCCTCCGAATTACCCTCTGCCGGCAGCTCCAGTCTTGGCTGCCTATCCCGGTCTTCTGTATCTGTATGCCTATCCACCTCTGATCTCACTGCAGGGTTCAGCCTCTTCTCTGGATTCCGTTCTGGCCTCGACAGTCTGTTCTTCTCGCTCCGGTCTCTCTGGTTCCCCCTCCCCCTTCTCACTCGGTGAATCGGTCTTTCTGATATGCTGCTCAGTTCCACTCTTGATAAGGACTCGGTATCTCTTCGCGGTAAAGGCTTTTGGTGGCGGCTCATAAACCATCCACTAGAAGGTTTGGACGTGTCTCCTCAGGACCAACCCCCTTCCTTCCTAAAATAAGCTTCTGAAAGCAAACATCAATCAATCCATTAACTCCCTATTTTCTTTCCTAAGTATGAAAACAGGTGAATATAATGAGCTACACTTTCACTAGATTGCAGGCAACTAGATTTCTCAACAGGACTTGCTGGTCATGAGGCAATCGACCAGCAAGCCAATTTCCAAAGTTTCTCTTGTCAGCTGGTTTCACAGTGCATTTTATTGGCTTATCGATCAGCGTCAGGAAGGCCGCTTTTTGGAGGTGCCCATTCAACCCGGTCCCAGCTCTACAACCAGCAGCCTGCAGGGCTAGGATTCTGGATGATATTTTGTGCAGGCTTCATCTCATATTTAGAAGTTATGTACTCACCATAACGTTCCATCTGATGTAGCCTTTCAGTTTCCTGCATATTACTTGTTACCCTTTTGAGGGTATTGTTGCTTTAAACTACTCGATCTAGAGGAGGTGAGGGTAGAGCAGGCTGGGTGGAGTGAGGGAGGAGCTGAGGCTGGATCCATAGCTGAAAACTATGCGGTATGGATCCCATATCGATCCGCCATGCCACAGGTTGCAGACAAATGAATTTACTGTACACTCTCCAACTTTGTTCATAAAGCATGATGATAAAGTCCAACTGCAGTCAAATCCATTAAACCTATATTATATTGCTTCATGCCTCCTGATAACAGGGTTGGTGCTTCTTTTCTTCCTTCCTACATATCTTCTGCCCACTTTCAGACACTCCAGTGCCTTGCTTTTTACCATATGACAGCTTAATCTTCAATTCGAAATTCTAGTCTACTGTATCACTCTGTGCCCAGACAATCAGATCTGTCCTGTCCACGTTTATTAATTCCTTAGTCAGATAACGTGGTCCTGTTAACCATTCTGCTCTAAAAGAGGATTCCTTTATATTCCAGTAATTTTACATCTTGAAAAAGTAGAAGAGAGTTCCTGTTAAGTAGCATTTAAAGGCATCTTTAAGGATCAAATTGAGCTCTGTCCACCCTCTCCCCCAGGGAGGGAGTTAATCATCCTGATAATCGGTTGTACACTGTCACTCTGTTTAACAAAAGCATGTCCATCCCATCATCCTTGAACATGTTGTGACCTTGATAGCCAACCTGTCATGGTCACAACATGCTTGAGAATGACACCCAACCTGTGTCATGTCCTAGCTCCCTTCCATATATCAAGTCACACCCTTAAGTAACCAGCTGGAGACACAACAAACCTTAACCCACTACTTCCTTTTGGGTCCCTATCAGACGATCGAAACACTGTTTCTGCAAATACGAAATGATCGACACATATTCATAGGTAGCTACTAGGCTATTGGCCCTAGGGCCTATACAAGCCTAGCCAAAAAGGTATCCTGGCTTTCGCCACCCAGGAAAATTATTTTCCTGTGCCCCTGTCAAGTAGAACCACAGAAGTACTGCGCAAACTACGTAAACGCCGAACGTCCAAAACAGCAAAATGTCGAAGTGTTTTGGCTGGCCAGTCTGCGGTATAGCTCCGTAAGGTAAGTGTGCGATAGGTATGGACCTTAGGGTAGGGTGCGGGTTAAGGTAAGTGCATAGATAGGTAATGTATGTAAGATTTAGTGTAGTGTTAGAAGAAGGGTTTTGTTAAATTTATTTATGTGTATTATTTATTTTGTTTGGGTATATCTCCTTAGGGGAAGTGTGCGGTAGTTACGGACCTTATGGCTAGGGAGGGGTTAAGGGTAGTGCATAAATAGTTGTGTATGTGGGGCTTAGTGTAGTGTTAGAAGTAGGGTTTTGTTAAATTTATTTATGTGTATTATTTATTTTGTTTGAATATATCTCCTTAGGGGAAGTGTGCGGTAGTTACGGACCTTAGGGTTAGGGAGGGGTTAAGGATAGTGCATAGATAGTTGTGTATGTGGGGTTTAGTGTAGGGTTAGAAGTTGGGTTTTGTTGCTTTACTTTAGGGTTAGGAGTAGGGTTTGGTTAGTGTATGTATGTGGTTTATTTATTTTGTTTGGGTAGATAGTATGTAGTGGGTGGTGGGGTTGGCCGACTATGACAGTTCGATGTTTTAAATTTTGCGGTTTAGTGCGTTCTGTTCTGTTCCCGGTTCGATTAATACATGTCACTCTTTTGGTATTCACTGAAATGGATTTTCGCGAAACTCATATTAGACCCCTTCCTTTCAGCATTGAACAGAACTGCTGACTTGATTGTTGTACACTTATTGTTATGTAACCATCCAGCTTCCTTTATAAGCATAAAACAATTAGTACAGCTGACCTTGAAAAGAGACTAAAATGTTGAAATGTCTCAGCAAATCTGTGTCATAACCAAGCCATCCATTTAAGATGCCATTCATTGCCATTATAGACCCCACCTTGGGACAGAGCCACAGAAATTTCCTTAAAAGGTACATTTACACCCTAATGATGATAGCTCATCACAGATCAACCCCATCTTACCTCTTTATATTCGTCCCAAAAGCTGTCTTTTCCATTCTTGCTTTTAAAATTTGCTATTATAATGGCATTTACATTTTACAATATATTCATGTCCTAAATCTGTGTCCTAAAATTTCATGTTGCTCCGTAGTTTAATTATCTATTTCTTTAAAAGCATATTAATCACTGTTAATTCAATTAATACAGTTCATATTGAACCTTACCATTTTAGTGTCATAGTTTTAAAGTTTATCCACTGTCTTCCATGTTCCTCATAAGTAACATCAGTAGCAGTATTTGTGACCATTTTCAAACTAGCATACAATGTCATTGATAACAATTGGCATAAAGTTGTATATAGGTAAAGTATGCACCTATCTCTCAACAAACCTTACAATTCAAAGTATAAATTGTTTTACATTTCTTTACATGAGAATTCAAGCTTTGTGTTCTTTATGCATCAGTCATATGTCTTCATTTATTTAGTTTACCTTTTAAATTCTGGATGCACATATATTATCCTGTCTGATGAATCATGGAGCAGTCTTCACTGATGACTGCCTATATCAGTCTTTCTTCACTCCTTGGGTGAGAGCTAATCATGGAGAAGTCTTCACTTCAAACTCTTAATCCTTTCTCTAGCATCTGTTACCACACGGGTGTCCTATACTCTCCCCATGGCACATATGTGCTCCCACATGCAATGCTCTCAAAGCTGCCAACATTGGCTTGAGGTTGCCAAGCCCAGTTCCACTGTTTTATGTCCATTGTGACCATATAATCCTATACTTGAACAGGAGCAGTCGTTTGACTGTGACCACCACCACCCCCACCCACAAGAGGGATGACTTGATGCAAGTTGCTCACTTAGTCCCATCCTCCCCTGGCCAGCTCTTCCAGCTCCTGAGCTGCTAACTGATCTGTGGGCATATGGGTCAGACAGTTTTAATAAACAGTTTTAAGAGATGCATTTTGCATCTACATTTCTGTACGTAAGACCCAGACTGTGTATACTGTGTACTAGTCCCATGCTTGCAGTCACTTCACAGGACCCATATATTTTAATATCCATGAAATTGACCCTTCCCCATTATTTATACTGTTTTTTTAACATAAACCAGTCCTTTATATGCAAGCATAAAATATTAATTTATAGTTGAGCTAACAGTGTATAATAAATCAACCTGTTGATTTACTCACAGTTCTGATCAACGATGTCTAGTCATTTTCTATTATTTCCATACCAAGTCTAAAACTGTTTCAGAAGCCCTCCATACTTCATATCCAACAGTTTTCCTAAACAACAGATCTTTTTTATTAAATGTTTGCTTTTATGACATACTGTCTTCTACTTGTTTTAGTAAATATTTAAACATAATGGTTACCAAACCGTATAACATAATTTCTATTTAAATTAATTAAGCAGACAAATGTACAGCAGTCCAGCCAGTGAGAAGTTACTAACATCTGTCTTGACAATGCTGTCATCTTCAGTTCATAAAATAAATGTTACATTGAAATACTTGACTTTTTGTATCTAGCGTTGTAAGCAGTTATGTTTTTGTCCTGACCATTATCAGAAGAAATCTGCTCCCACAGGTAATAATCCCAGGTTAATACTTTGTATCAATTAACAAAAAAACTTGTTTTTTAGCACTGGCTATGTCATTTTTTAAAGGATAGTATATATTACCAAGAGATCCATCTGTGTCGTCTCATGTACTTGGTTATTTTATTTGTCATACTCATTAGTACACCAGTATGTGGTCACTGTATGATGTTCTTTGTGTTTCACTGTTGCAGTCATCACATTTGGGTTATCCCTGCCAGGGTAGCCCTCTGCCGACCCGACTCCCAGAGACTTAGTTTTGCAGCGTTGGTTGGTGTCGCTTGAGGACTGACGTCAGGTCATCTTGTCATGGTGCCCGAAGCAGAAGCAGTTTGCACGAGCACCGGTCGGCCGCTACCTGAGTTTTCATCTACTGAATTGAAGTTGAAGTTGTTTAAAGTTAATTACCCCATTGGGGATCCTTTTTTCTTGCACTAACTGATGCCAGAAAAAGTTAATAATTGTCTCGCCTGTGGAAAACAAATACCACACTGAGACTTCCACTCTTACTGTGTCACTTGTTTTGGCCCAGACCATGACGTCCCCTGTTGTCGCTTCTGTGCTTTGTTCAACACCAGAACTATCCATCTTTTGGCCCTTATTCTAGCCAGATATTTTCGTTTACAGTCCTCGAATTCTGATATGGCTTCGGTAAGCCATTTGACAGCAGATCTTCCAAAAAAGCATAAAGATTAAGACTGAGACAGACTGCATAGGTCCAAACCTACTGACGATGTTTCCATTAAGCTAGTCGTCAGTTCTCTGGTCCTCAGTGAGGCGCTTTCACAGCCCCTGATGCCCGCTTCTGTTGATTTGCAGGCCGCTACCAAAACCATTTCAGAGTCCGGTATGCCGCAAAACTCTTCTTTGACTAAGGATCCTGCTGTTGTCTGAACCTTGGATGGGTCTGGAGCCGCTGAGCAGGCACCGGCTTCTGAGGAAGTCCTTTGCACTACCGAATGTCAACACAAACTGAAGTCTTCTTTTGCGACTACCGTTCTTTCTAAAACTACCAAGTTTCTTAGACCCTGGGTACGAAACACACCCAAGAAACCAACGACCCAGTCTCAGGTGCCTGCCACCTTGCCTCAAGTCTCAAATGCTTAAAATGGCAGACGACCTTATCATGCTGATAAGGTGAAGCCAAGCTATCCCCTCCAAAAGGAAAAGAGATCTGTCCCCTGTAGGTTTGTCTGAACAAGAGTCAGATGAATCTGATGCATCTGAATATGAAGACATGCAACCCCTCTCCACTTATGAGGATTCTGATGCAGAGGATTCCATTCCTTCAGCCACTCCCCCAGAGGATTTTTCCTTTGGGGAAACCCTCCATACCTTAAGGGAGCATTTTCAATGGGAGAGTCAGGACTATCCTCAGTCTAAAACGAGACTCTGAGAATTTCTAGATCTACCACAACACAGACCTTTGGCCACCCCCCCAGTCCTGGATGTTGTGGAGGATGTTTTCCTCCAATCCACCTCGACTCCTGATGCCCTCCCTCCTGCTCCCAGAAAACCAGACAGGTACTATAGAATCCCTGACTCGCACAAATATCTTTTTAAAAATCCTACAACTGACCCTGAGGTCATTTCTCAAGCGCCAAAAGGAATTAAAGCAACCTCTACTAAGAATCCCACCCCCTCAGATAGGGATTCCTGAGCATTGGACAGATTGGGTAAGAAAGTATACACCTCAGCTACTCTTGCTATCAGGGCACTAAATTGTCAGTTCCATATACTGAAATTTCTGCAACATACCTTGGAACTCCTTAAACAAAAAATGTCTTACCTTCCTGCTTGGGCAGAATCTAAAGATTTACAACAGTTAATGCATTTTGCAAGACAAGTAACTAAACACACCTTGCACTGTGGTTTTCACGCCCTAGAAGCTTCTTGCAGGGCAGCAGTCACTTGTTCTGTCATTAGAAGGCATGCATGGCTTAAGGAACAGCTCCTGCCAGATCATGTCAGATCTAAATTGTTGGATGCCCCCTTGCACAAAGATAACTTATTTGGCACTAAGGCAGAAGAGGTCTTAAAAAAAAGATGGAAGAAAAAGCAAAATCTATGCAAACAGTTAAAGATCTCTTGCAGGTCCAGCCCCCTAGGTTCAGCAGGAATTGTCCCTCCAAACACTGGTCCTTTCCTGCTCCCAATAAACCGGCCCAGCCTAGGCCCCATGGAAGCAGACCCCCCCCCCCAACAGCAGCCCCAGGGAATGCAGAGATCTAAGCAGTGGACTACCTCCACTTCAGAACCAGGGAGTTCTAAGCCACCTTCTTATGGCAAAAACTCACAATGACTCCTCTCCTCCACCTCTTCCTTCTGCCCACCTTCACTTACCCCTAGGAGGAAAACTCTCTTTTCACTCAAGCACCTGGGCCACCATTACCAAGGACCAGTGGGTTGTGAACATTGTGTCTCAGGGATACAAATTTTCTTTCCACACCCTTCCAACCCCAAATGGATTCCCAGATCTACCACTCAATCATTGGGCAGAGGCTCAAAAGCAAATCTGTTCCCTACTCTCTATGAGGTCAGTAGAGCACGTTCCTGCAGAACAGATAGGCCAAGATTTCTACTCCATTCTTTTTCGTGTGCCCAGAAAAGAGGGCACCTGGTGCCCCCATCATCGATCTTTCCATTCTAAACACCTTCCTGGTGATCCCAAAATTCAGAATGCTCACCCTCCAGCAGTTGCTACGCATGCTCTCCAAGGATGCTTGGCTAGCCACCCTAGATCTAAAAGAGGCCTACCTCCACATTCCTATCAAGGAATCATGCAGGAAATATCTCCACTTCAGGGCAGGATTTTAACACTTTCAGTTCTCTGCGCTTCCCTTTGGCTTATCTACTGCTCCCAGAGTTTTCACAAAATGTCTGGCTCCGGCCATCGCCTTTTGTAGACAAAGAAATATTCAGATTTACCCATACTTAGACGACCGCCTTATTCAGTCAGACAGCCAGGAGAAGTTGCTCAAGGACCTGACCTGTATAAAGACCCTGCTAACCTCCCTAGGGTACACAATCAATGAAAAGAAATCCAAACAGGCGCCCACCCAAAGGATAATCTTCCTGGGAACAAGTCTGGACACAGCTTTCCAGATGGCATACCTTACCCCAGAGAAGCAAATTTTCCTGACAGACTGCTTCTCTCAACTAGCCACAAGGCCCCAGCTAACTGCAAGGAAGATCCTGCAAGCTCTGGGGTTCATGGCATCTTGCATACTACTCATTCCATATGCCAGACTGCATATGAGGAAACTTCAATGGTACCTAAAGAGTTTTTGGTGCCAACACTGTCAAGACCTGGAAACTCTTCTACCTATAATTCCTTGCCTCAGAAAAGATATTCTGTGGTGGGCAACAGCATGCTCCCACAACAAGGGAATGCTTTACTCCCCACCCCCGCAGCCCAGATCCTCACCACAGATGCATCAGACTATGTTTGGGGTGCACACCTGAATGGCAGATGCATACAGGGCCAATGGAGCCCACAGCAAATCCCTCTGAAGATCAGTCAGAAAGAGATGATGGCTGTGCAGCCTGCCTTGACAGCTTTCAAGCTCCTTCTTTCTCTCCAGGGGCTCTCCTGATCAAAACAGACAACACCACTGTGATGTGGTACATCAACAAGCAGGGAGGGACTCACTCGTACCCTCTATGCAGGCTTGCCATGACCCTTTGGCACACAGCCTCTGCCATGCAACTACACCTGTTAGCACAATTCCCACCAGGCTCTCTCAACTCTCTGGCAGACCAATTAAGCAGAAATCTTCTGCACCCACACGAGTGGCAACTCAACTGAAGTACCTTCACTCTAATAACTCAGAAATGGAGAACCCCGAAGGTCAACCTCTTTGCCTCCCACACCAACCATCAGCTCAGCAAATTCTTCACCAGGGAGCATCACTGCATGGCTTGGAAAGTGGATGCCCTGTCCTTCCCCTGGGTCAGTCTATCTAGCTATGCCTTTCCTCCCCTACCTCTCATCCCCAGGGTACTGCTCAAAATAAGAAAGGAAAAACCAAGGACCATTCTCATAGCTCCAGACTGGCCCTGGCAGCACTGGTACCCCTTGCTGTGCAGCCTGTTCTTGCTACCCCCATGGTACCTTCCTCAGATTCCACACCTACTGACCCAGAGGGAAGGGGAGTTCTTGCACCCCAATTGCAGACACTCAGTTTGGCAACTTGGCTTATTCCCTAACCCCGTAAACAGGTTCTGGATGTTATCCATGAGGCCAGATGTCCTAGCACCAGAAAGTCTTATGCTGATAAATGGAAAAGGTTCTGCACCTGGATCCAGGCTAAGGGAGCCAATATGGCACATCCCTCACTCCGTGTCATCCTGGATTACTTAGCTGACCTACTAAACAGTGGCCTCTCTTTCTCCTTTATAAAAATTCATGCCTGTTCTATTTCTGCTCATTTTCCCACTGAGCAGCCCCTTTTCTCACACCCTTTGATCAAACAGTTTCTAAGAGGGGCTAGCAAGTTGAGGCCACCCAGAAGGGCACCAACTCCATCTTGGGACCTTAACTTTGTATTGGAAAAGCTTACCCTGCCCCCTTTCAAACCAGCTTCTTCTGCAGAGCTAAAATTTCTCTCCTGGAAGACAGCATTCCTTCTGGCCATCACTTCAGCCAGAAGAGTCTCTGAGCTGCAAGCACTCATGGCTGTGGAACCTTCATCATCTTTCATGTAGACAGGTTATCCCTCAGAACTAACCCATTCTTCATGCCCAAGGTGGTATCCAGTGTGGCTCTCAACCAATCCATTCATTTGCCCATTTTTTTTTCCTAATCCCCAGAACAAGGGGGAAAGGATTCTTTACTCACTAGATGTGGACAGACAACTCAGAGTCTATCTAGACAGGGCTAAATCCTTCAGAAAGTCTGATCGATTGCTGGTTAGCTTTGCTACAGGGGCAGAAGACAAAGCCATCTCCAAACAAACCATTTCCAAATGGGTAGCACACTGCATCCATTTCTGCTACAAACAGCATGGAAAGCCTCCCCCCAAGGGGGTCAGGACACACTCCACCAGAACAGCCTCCATCTTTGTGGCTTTCCTCAGAGGAGTCACCACTAGGGACATCCAGGACGCTGCCACCTGGATATCCGTTCACACTTTTACCAAGCATTACCACCTGCCTCTCTTCTCCAAATCCAGGGCAGGGTTTGCCTTTGCAATCTTACAGATCATCCTAGCCAGCCCCTAGTTTCATTGACTGCCTCCACCCTTTTCCTCAGCTTTGAGAATCAACCCAAATGTAAGGGCTGCAGCAGTGAAACATGAAGACCATAGTACAGTTGTGTACACTTACCGTAAATGTAGATGTTCGAGTGTATTCACTGTTGCAGTCCTGGTTCCTCCCCTCCATCCCCCCTTTCTTCTCTTTCTCCTTTTATTACCATTCTAACTTGTTGTTCTCCTTTCCTTTCATGGGACTTATTGGCATTTATTTTCCACTGATGGGGTTTCTTCCACTAGATCCTGGCCTCCTACTTGACAGGTTAGGGCAAGGAAAACTGATGTAATGGCGTCGGCTGCCTTATTTTATATTACTGACGAACTGACATCAGTCCTCAGGCGACAGTGACCGACGCAGAAATACTAAGTCTGGTATTCGGGCCGGCCATGGGCTACCCTGGCAGGGATGAGTCAAATGTGATGACTGCGACAGTGAATACACTCGAGCATCTACATTTATTAAGTGTACACAACTGTACTTCCTTCTGCATTCCTTTATCTCATCCATAAATTGTAGCCTGTTTTGCAACCTAACTTCAAAGTAATTTTGTGTAATGATTTGCCTTCCTTCATGCCCTGATACAAACTGCACAGTCATAGTTTGTGTTGCATATTTTCTGTTTATCCAGAGGTACAGTTATTTCACTTCCCATTGAGTTATTTGTAGATCTTCTACAAAATGCTATCTTTGTTTTGATAAAATGCAAGCAGTTCGGTCCTTTGACTCTTTCAGCATCTCCAGTCTGCTGTTCAGTATAAACTTTTTGTCTGTATGTTTTGAGTACTTTGTGTACCTCACACACGTGTTGCTTTAGTCATGTTGATAACAAAAAAAAAAATCAGAATCTCCAGATTTGTAAACATCAATCTTCTGGTGTGGTCAACAACAGCATAAATAAATGCCTGTGACTTTGCAAAGCTCCTTCTAGATTAGTATTCTACCATGCATCTTATTGAGCGTTTAGTAATGCCTTCTTATCTTCAGTGACATTTTTGAGTCAGGCCACAGTCTGTCAATCTACTGCATGCTCCATTTCTTCCTCCAGAGTTAACCCCTTCTTTTTCTTTAACTCTGCAACCGTTGTAGTACACTGGATATTTCAGTGGAGTAGGGGGTAGCATCGGCTCACAGCAAGAGGTTATTTTGTTTGATTCATGGCTGGGGCACCTTCTGTGTGAAGTCTGCATGACCTTCCTTTGTGCACGTGGGTTTTCTCAGGATGCTCCGGTTTCCTCCCACATTCCAAACACATGCATTAGGTGGATTAGACACACTAAATCGGTGAGCAACTTTAAGTACAATACAAAAATACTGTTTTAGTCTTTTGAAATGAAGCAGCCAGAGGAAACATCCAACTGTGAAGTACTCCAAGATCTCCCAGTCTAATTTAGTTTTAATATCCAAGTGGATTAAAGTGTTTAACTGCCTGTGTTCCATTATCCCTAAGCAGAGAAAAAATATGTTAGAAAATTGTAATGTTTCTGTAAGTCATTTTCACAGTGTGATAAATGTTTCTGACAAAAATAAAAGTTGCATGTGTTTGGTTGTGAGAACTGAAGGTGAAGAAAGCAGCAATTGTTTATTTATTTATTTTATTTTACATTTGTTAACCAGGAGAGTCCATCTGGATATATGTCCATTTTCAGTGGAGCCTGGGGAGAAAAGCTCCAGAGCAGTAAAATCATTAACAGGAGAAAGACATGTTAACCAAACGGTTCAACTAAACAATATATAGAGTACACAATCTTTATACTTCTTATAGAAGTATAGTACATATAAGATAGTGAGCTTACCAAAGAGTGTTTGCCAACATTCACAGGCTACATTAATATATACATGTTATAGAGGTGTTTAACAGCAAGTATAGCAGGAAGATAGAGTAGATTACTTCATAATTCATTTCTACACCAAAAAAAGTGCTGCAACATTACCACTGCCATGACAACAGTGTATTTGGGCATACCAGAGCAAGCCCCTTAATTAAGTATCCTGTCAGGTTCAATGGAAGTACTGTTTGCTAGTGAAAATTAAAAACCTTCTTCCACTTTTATTGCTTTGTTTATTAAGTGGTGAGAAATAAAACCCACCTGCTGTATCTGTCATGTTACTGTCAGATCATACATCGCCAGGTAAGTAGCATTTCAGACAGTATTCCTCTCAGGGCAGTTAGCTGAAATCCGTAAGGTTTGTCTTATTTGCAGTCAGCTGTAAAGCAACAGAGGAAGGGGCATTATTATTATTATTATTATTATTATTATAATACTAACCACTAGCATTTGTACAGTTAATCTGAAATAAGTGAGCTTAGACAGGTAAGTGTGAATGACATGTTTGTCATGTGGAGGTTAATGCATGTTTTCCTTCATGTACTTAAGTGTGCACTGCTGATTTTCATTCTGCTCAAGCTTAAAGCTTGGTAGTTCAAGTGTCATATTTGTTCATGTTTGCTTGCTTACTATAAATTGCAGCAATGTGTTTCAGCTTGATATATTTGTTATGTTTTCTCAGAGGTTGTGTCATCCCACAGAAATGGCAAGCACTATTTTAATATTTTTCTTAATTATGGTCCATTCTTTGAGTTGCAGTAATCTTGTAATAAGAATAATAAAAGGATGAATATTCAGTCATGTAGAGTTGTGAATTTGTTGAACTCATCAAGCTAATACAATTGATACCCCCCCCCCCTGTAAAGCCAGGATGTAGACAGTAATGTAGGTTATACAGGGGGTATCTTCACACACCTAGTAAATGAGAACTAACTTGGGTCCTGTGGGGGAGGGTGTCAGGTCTGTTAACAGTCATTTCCCAAGTTCAGTGTGTGTGATTTGGTGGTTTGGTCTGGTTTGGTCATTTTGCAGTTCAACCACAGATGGTAGTGCATTCAGAGGCATGAGATATTCCTTGTTGCAGTAGTATTTACAATTAAAGTTTTTGCTGCTGAAGGCATGCTGACCAGCCTGAGTGTCAAAACTTAGAAGCCCCCCCACCACCACCACAAAGAAGAGGGTACCCACTGACACCTAGGCATTAGTAAGTCTGTGGTATAAAAGAGATGGAGACACCTTGTTCAACCTCTGCTACACAACCTTTTTGCAGAATATGATAGAAAGAGTACCAAAAGAACAGCAAGGCTTTTACTTTGGTGTCATTTTAGTCCCAAGAAAAGAGGGAGCCTGAAAACCTAGTGAAGGACCTGTTGAGGTTAAATACGTTTTTAGAAGTGCCAAAGTTCATAGTGCTAAACTTGGAAGCTCTTTTGCCTGTTCTTTTACTTTAACCAAGAAGAGACATGGAGCATATTTCAGTTTACCATGACATGCTTCTAAAACTTTGGACACACTCTGATCCTGCCAAGGTTAAATATGTCGGAGCTTATTTGGACACCATACACCAGAAGGCCTTTCTCCCATAAGAAAAAAATCAATTTATTTTTACGGCTGTATCACAACAGAATCTGATCATTACAAGGGAGTTCCTGTGGAAATTAGGTTATATGGCTTTCATTCCTGATGGCCATTCCTGGCAAGACTGTCAGTGAGGGGGAGCTTCAGTGGTAGCTGAGAAACGTAGTGCCACCATGACAATTTATTTATTTTTATTTATTTATTTTATTTTATTTTATTTTACATTTGTTGACCGGGCTAGTCCAGCTGGATCAATGTCCATTTTCAGTGGAGGCCCGGGGAGAAAAGCTCCAATGATGAAAGCAAGATAATAAAAATAAACATAAACAATAAACACTTATGACAAAGCAATAAGCAAAAATACAGAGATTTTAGTACAGGTAATACAAATCTAAAAAGAAAACAAACAAATAAAACCAACTAAAGTAATAAGTAAGGCATTAACTACTTTCAGTACAGAATATGGAAGAATGGAAGTATTACGTAGTTCAATATGTAATACATAATCGTAAAAGACGAAAACATTTTTTTTTGCATATAAGAGAACAGTAGTAACTATAGAGGCATTAAGTCATTTGTAGTCAGAGAGAATATTATAGTGGTGAAGAAAGAATTATGATAGGAGAAAGATGAAAGCAGGTTAGTCAGGATTGGTACAAGAGCAGAGCCAGAATTTGTTCAGATTTAATAGAAGTTGTTTCTTAAAGAGTGGAAGAGTGGCTAGAGAGGAGATGTGTGAGGGAAGGTTATTCCATATTTTGCCAACTGAGTTGGAGAAAAGGCAGTTACCTGCAGAATTTGTAATTCTAGTAGTGTTAACTTGTAGCTTCTCAGAAGAACGTAGTTGTTTCAGGTTATTATAGGAAGTCAAGAGGTTGCTAAGAGCTGGTGTTTTTGATGGTTGATATAGAATTTTGTGTGCTATTAAGAGTTGTTGATAGATAAGCTTGTTAGGAAGTTCCAACCAGTGTAATTGTTTTAAGTTTAGACAGTGGTGAGTTCTAGACTGAGATGCTGTGGCAAATCGAGCAATATTATGGTAAGATGTAGTGAGTTTCCTGAGGTTACTTTTGGAGAGATTAGTGTAAATAGAGGAAGCATATAGAAGGGTAGAGATAAGATGTGATTGGGCTAAGGTGGTCCGTGCTTCAGGTGTAAGGAAGGGTTTGATTCTGTACAGCGATCCAATCTTTTTATTAACTGCTTTTATTGTGTTATTGATGTGATAATCATAGTTAAGATTATTATCAATAGTAACACCAAGCAGTTTTGTTGTAGAGTCGGGAGAAATGTGGGAATTATCACTTGCAATAATAGTGAAGTTTAATTGAGTAGATTTGTGGGTAGGTGAAAATAGTAATAGTTTTGTTTTCTTGGGGTTAAGGAGAAGACATCTTTTTGAGAACCACTGTTCTACGGTTGAGAAGGTTGTTTGTGTGAGAGACTGGAGTTCTATTTGAGAGGAAGCAGTACAAATTATGGTAGACTCATCTGCATATTGTATACAGGTAGTGTTTTGGATAGATGATTGGAGATCGTTAATAAAGATAGAAAATAAAAGTGGGCCTAGTATAGATCCTTGAGGTACTCCTAAAGAGATAGGAAGTAGAGCAGATAGTGAATTTTTCCAGAGTACTGCTTGCTGACGGTTTTCAAGATAGGATGAAAACCAGGTTAAGGTAGAGTAATCCAAGGCAAGAGATTTAAGTATGTGTAAAAGTGTATGATTTACCATATCAAAGGCTTTTGATAGGTCTAGGAAAAGAGAAGAGGTTAGTTTTTTGTTGTTACGGTTACAGTTGATAGTGTTGGTAAAAGAGAGTAATGCAGTGGTGGTACTATGTGAAGGTCTGAATCCATGTTGAGTGTTAGCTAGTAGGTTGTTATGGAGGAGATGGTTAAGTAGTTGTTTGTGTATACATTTTTCCATGATGTCTTAGAACATCTAGGACACAAGTCTTAGAACATCCAGTCCTTCTGTCCTGTTTAATGAAAGGGTTCTCATGGTACATGCAACAAGTAAACTTCAGTCAGAGGTTACCTGTCAGGCTTTGCGTGGATACTCAGATTTTCACAACACATTTTTCAGGCACTACCTCGGTTGCTCACTCAGTGAAGCTGGAGATCCAGGAGCCTGGAAAAAAAGGGCAGAGAAGGTAGCAAGTCGTCATGAAAGAGATAATGACATTAATACTAGCCATTAGAACCATGGAGTCCATTTGGAAATCTGAGATACTCCATATTGTCAAAGACAACACATAGATGTGGCACATCAACAGCAGGGACACTTGATCATGCTTCTCGTGTAAGCTGGCTATGGAGCCATAGAATTTGGTCCAGGAGTCAGTTCTGACTTCCAGGTTGTCCTACAGCTCTTTTCAGGAAAACTGTGTGGCAGACCACTCAGCAGGACAGAAGCAGACCCTCATAAGTGGATCTGGTCCACAGGTGTGATATGCCAGAAGTAAACCAGCTGTTGGATTCCACTGGCTCTGGGGAGAATCTGGGAGAATGGAGCTGGGGAGATCCTGGTCTGGTATCTGTCCCACAGATTGAAGACAAATGAAATACAAGTACTCAGATGGAACATTATGGTGAGTACATAACTTCTTTTTGAGAACATAAGAACAACACTAGACAAGGGATCACAAGGGTCGTAGGATGGCTAGCCATATAACTCTTTAACTAGACAAATGTAAACGTTTGTACCTTCCTTTTAACACTTAATAGTACTCACCACTCAAGTCAAACAAAAACTGTACATGCTAACCCTGGTGTAATTTTGTGTCAACCCATTCAAACATGGAGACTGTCCTTAAAGGTGTCCAAAGTAATACTTTCAGCTGCAGTGATAACGTATTGTGCAGGCTGGGAATACACTGAGTTAGGAACTTATCCTTATAGTGTGTCTTGTTTATTTATTTGTGTAGATTTAGATCCTTAGTGCAGGTGTTTGTAGAGCCACTGGCATTGCAAAGAAAAATTTGAAGGTATTTCAATTTTCAGTTCACTGCATTGCTCTTTGGTATGTCTGCTGTACTCAGCATATTTAGAAAGTGTCTGTTTCCACTAATTGCTGCAAGCAGGACCTATAACATTAATTTCAATCCTATCTAGACAACTGATTTAGGCACTGACCTTAGAGGAGAGATGGAGGGCACTTTCATTTACTTCCAAAACTTAACTCTCTCTTTCTCTCTCTCTTTCTTTGAAAAAAAAAAAACAACTTTAGAAATTATTTTTTAGACACCAACTTAGAAATCCTGAGCAATGGACACATTCTTCTTCTGCCAGACAGGTCCTTTCATATGCTTTTTGTTGAGTATGGTCTATCAGTGCTTGCCTAATTCCACTCCAAAACGCACACAAGCTATAAACAGTAGAAAACTACATTTGTATTTTTATCCTACTAGCTAGTATGAAGGTGCATTACAGCGATCTCTTAAAACAATCCAAGTGTGCAGACAGAAATGAAGACATTAATATTTAAAATTCTTCAGCTAGGCTAATGCCCTGTACTAAAAGGAATTATTTCTATTGGAGAACAAGCTATTCCCAAAGAAACCTCTAGAATGAATTTCCCATTCTAGCCTGACCAAAATTCAAAGCTGCAATGGGACAAAAGGACTTTTCAAGATTAGGGCCTGCGATATGAAAAACAATGCAACTTTGGAATCATTCAAAACTACATGAACAACTTAGAGAATTAGTCTAAATGTACCTGCTTTCATGATTTTGGCTAAGTACTACAAATACTAAATGATATACTGTGATTTGTTTTCTTTACCTTGTGTTTTACTTGTATTCTGCTTTTAACTGCATATTAAAACTTGAAGAGAGACCACAGCTCTGTCTCAATTTTGAGTCGGGCAGACATTTTTTTTCCCACCCAGTTAGTGCTGTGTTCTTGTATCTCATTTCCTCTCTGCTTTTACTGGCTTGTGTGAGTAAGCGCAAAATTATCATTTTGCTAAATCACTTCCTTTCAACTATTTAAATGTATTGGCCATACTACTGTATTCCATAGTACCAGAATACAAAAGTGACCACCCCCTTTCAATCAATCTTGCTGTTTTAAAAATAGTGACTTTCCACTTAAACTTACTTTTTAGACAGGTAAAACTTAAGTTACCTACTTTCACATCTAACTCCTGTAGTGCACACTGCAGTGTTTAGGATAAACCGTTTTTTTTCATCTTACCATTAAGCATCCCCATGACTAGCACTTGCTCTAAAACCTACTGGAAAGCACTAGGAAGCCTTAAACTGATAAAAGCACTCACTCTCCTTATTAATAAGGAGAAATTAATCGTAGGCACTAAACAGCCTATAATTGCTAAGTACCTTGCTAAGGTAAGGGAAAACAGCTCTTGTACTTCACACACACACAAAAAAGCACCAAACCAGGCATGTCCAAGGGTCAGCTTCCGGTAATTTCTCCTGTCCACCTGGTGAATCTGGGCATACTGGGGCAATGCAGCAATTACCTCACGTACACAGACAACCCTCTTCTCCTACCACCCAACACTACAACCTGCGAGAGATGCACTTACTTAGCTAAACTGTAAGCAAAGCTCTCTCCACCCAAGATTGTGCTAGATATTCAAGAGGAGAAGGTTAACACCCGCACTACACCTCAAGCAACACATAGCCCTTCTAAACGCACACCACCAACACCCTCACATAGCAACACTAAACCCTCATATGCGGAGTCCCTTAACAGTAACCTGTCCAAGCAATAAGGAACTCCGAAGCTGAAATGCAAACAAACACCAATCACAACCAAAGTGTCACATAGCTCTCAACACCAGTGTGCCACCCAACAACAGCCCCTAAGGCAAGACAAAGTACCCAACACTTTAGTCATAGGTGACTCTGTAGTCAGGCACACTGATGTCTCACTCACCAGGCTAAACAAGGACACAATAACAGTCAGCTCCTTGTCGGATGCCAGGATCCGCCACATAACGCATGCACTCAAGTCACTGCAGAACAAGTACAAATACGACTCTGTCATTGTCCATGTTGAAGCGAATGACTTGAGACGTACCTCCCTGGACTACATGAAAAGAGACATGGAAGAGCTCTCAGATCATGTGGCCCAGGCAAGTATGACCCTAGCTCTGAGAAACATCCTGCCTTCACCCAGAATGATACCACAGTATAAGGACAAAATGATTGACTTCAACAATTGGCTAAGCTTCTGGTGTCATTCAAAGGGGATCTGTCTACCTGGGACAACATGATCGACAGACCACGATGCTTTGGCAGAGATGGTCTGCACCTGTCACCCCTGGGATTCAGGTTACTGGCTAGGGCTCTTGCCACCCCTATAGTGCCTTTTTTAGGCAAAGTTAAAAGGACAAAACCACCACCATAACAGGTACAAGCATGCAAGATCTGAAGGTAATGCTACTCAATGATAGAAGTCTAAACCTCAAAATGCACTCTCTCGAGGCACTCCTAAAAATGGAGAACATTGATATCTGTGCAGTAACTGAGACCTGATTCAAGGCTCCAGAGAGCACCCCTGCAATACCAGGTTACAACTCTTACCACACTTTTCGGCCACCAAACCAGGACCGAAACACTGAAGGTGGAGGAGTGTCCATATTCACACCACCAGGATAGTTGCCCAACACAGTTCATCTGAAATTGTACAGGTGCAACTAACACTAGGTAAGACTGCAATCCAAATTGTAGCTTGCTACAGATCCCCCACCATGCCCCAAGATTCTCACTACACCTTTCTAAACATACTGGAAAATATTAAGATACAACCAAACACCCTAATACTGGGTGATTTCAGCTACCCTACCATTAACTGGGAAAACTATTCGTGTACCAACACCTTTGCCCAATGGTTCTTGGAAATCATAAATTCCAGTGCCCTGGATAAACTAATCCATAGTCCCACCAGGGGCTCCAATATCCTAGACCTGGTCATTACCAACATGGGAAATCGATGCTCCACACCTGTGGTCTCCCCCTCGTTGGTCAGGTCTGACCATAAGCTAATCACCCTTGACATCCGCATCCCTCCCCCATCCCCCACCTCCAGTAAGGAAACCTCCGTAAAAAACTTCTCCAAACCCAACTTCATGCTACTCAATTCAGAAGTGACAAACTTCATGACACTCATGCAGACGGGAACTGAAAGTTCGACTGCTGAATCCTACACTAAGACACTGTATGAGCACATCTACTCGTGCATGAATTGTGCCATTCCAAATAGAACCAAGACACTCTTCTCCAAAAAAGGAAGCTAATCTGGTGGTCCCCTGCTATAAACAAACTTTACAACAAAAGGAAGACACTATTGCAGAAAAGAGGAAAATCCCAGGATGCAAAAAAACTCCCTTACCAGCCTCAGTATGAAGCTGAGATCCCTCATAAAAACCTCCAAAGCTAGTTACGAAAATAAAATTGCCAAAGATTCCAAAGACAGCCACAAGGCATTCTTTAGCTATGTCAAGAATCTAAATGGCAATGCTCAGATCAGCTCTGAGCTACTACAGAATGGCATTAAATATATTGAGAACAAAACCAGGAAAAGCTCACCAGACCCGGACCAAACCAAAACGGAAGATAGCAGTTTTCAATGGATGTAGTAAAATCTTGTTAACCTGCTGTTAGATATAAGTTGGTAAGCCAAACAGAGCAAATAAAAAGTCAGCTGCGTGAATGTTGAATTTCTTTCAAAGATGGTAAAAAGAAGTCCAAATAGTTCCACCACAAAGCTTTTATTCACAAAACACCAAGCGCTTTCGCCTGGACAATTCCAGGCTTTTTCAAGGTTCAATATATTGATCCCAAGGATATTGCCAATATCCTGGTAGATCAATTCAGTGCCAACTTCACCCCCCTCTCACCCCCTAAAGGGCCCATCTCAATACCGAAAGATTGTCAAATTCCAGTAATAATGACCACACAGGTAAAAACTGCACTCTGCAAAGCTAAGAATACATCATCCATGGGACCAGATGACATCCCTGGTTGTGTAATACATGAACTACAAAATGAATTGGTACCTCACACAAGTGTCATGTTTAATCATAGCCTCACCTTAGGCTTCGTGCCCACTGAGTGGCACACAGCTACAGTTATCCCGCTCCACAAGGGGGGATCCACCTTGGATCCTGGGAACTACCGCCTCATCAGTCTGACGAGCCTGATCTGCAAGGCTATGGAACATATCATCATAGAATTTATAAAAAAAGACATTGGCAACCTTCAAACACTGGACCCCACCCAGTTTGGGTTCGTGAAGGGCGATCTTGTCTCCTGAACCTGAATGACTTCTTCGAATCAGTCTCCAGAGTTGTCAACAAGGGTAAGGCGGTCCGCACAGCCTATCTGGACCTCACCAAGGCCTTCAACACCATCCCCCACTCTGGAATCCTAGATAAACTTTAATTAATTTCATCCCTACATCACTCGATGGGTTGCCAGCTGGCTTACTGACAGAATCCTCCCTGGAAAAGTAGCCAACTCCAAATACAGCTCCAGACAAGTGGAGTACCTCACGGTTCAGTCCTTCTCTGAAGTACAGTTCAACACTAAGGGACTCTGGCTACCAAAGTTCACAGAAGACTGCAAACTGGGAGCCATTATTGAATCCCCAAATTATGTGGATATTCTACAAAAGGGCCTTACAGAAACAGATGCTTGGTGCCGGAGCCATGGGCTGAAGCTCATTGCCAAGAAATGTATAGTATCCCCTTTGGAAAAAAACATGTACTCGTGACTTACCACATGGGTGGCAGTACAATAAACACTGAAAGTGTGATAAAAGACTTAGGGACACAGGTGGACAGTGGTCTCACCTTTGATAACCATATCACCACAACAATCAGGAAATCCTTCTGTGGCACACTTCATCACTAAGGGCTTTTCATCCAGAAAAAAGGAGGTCATTGTCCCACTGTACTCATCCGTCATTAGACCCATTATAGAATACAATGCCCCATTTTGGTATGTACCTCTCAAGACATCTGCAACAACTGGAAAGGCCGCAGAAATACCTCACTAAGAGAATTACAGGCCTAAAGCAGATGCCCTATGCTGACGTCTAAAAAAAAAACTCCAGCTATATTCTCTCACATATCGTCTACTCAGAGGCGATCTCTGCTTTAACATACAAGGCCATGTCCAATCCAGAGCTGTTGGACATGCTACAGTTAAAGAAATTCCAGTCCCTCAGAGCCACATGCTCCAGGGATCTAAACCTTGTCATCACAATGAGCAAAACATGCTGGAGGGATATGTTCCTGACCCAGAGACTCCCCAGACTCTGGAATAGACTGCCCATACATGTCAAGCAGAGCGCCTCTTTGGCCCTCATTACCACTGTACGTTTTTGTTTTACATAGTAGTAGCACTGCATTTTCTCCATCTCTGTATCCCTTATATATGGTCAGCTATGCAGCTGTAACATATGACATGCAGTGAGAATTATTTTGATTTTTTTTATACTGTTATCAGTACTTGGGTCATGATTGAAAGGGGTCATTAGATCAGTTGTAAAAGAATACTACATGGATCGATTGCTGTACTTTTCACACAAACTAGTAAAAAGCATGACATGAAAGTTGTACTGATTTCATTATCGAAGTGGTGGAATTATAGGAGGGAAGACTGAGAAGACCTGTTCCAGTCTTCTTAGGCAGATGCATAGAAATAAAGTATAATGCCATTACCCGTAGTTTCCATTGAGGCAGTTATTTTCTGACATGTCGCATGATTTGCATGAAATGTTGTTCACTCAAGCAAGCAGTATGAGAATATATATTTATGAGTGCATATCCAAATAATATATATATCTCATAATCATTAATATTCTTATATTTTTCTTCTGTCTTTTCATTTCCAGTCAGCCAGCTGACAAGAAATGGCTGTCCTGCTCTAGCTTTGAAAAAGTGCTAGTCATTGTTTCACTTTTATACACTTTTTTTTTTATACATACATACATGCATATATACACACAAACACACATACATACATATGTGTGTGTGTGTGTGTATATATATAAATATATATATATATATATATATACATATACATGTACATGTACACACACACACACACACACACACACACACACACACACACACACACACACACACACACACACACACACACATATAAAAATAATGGGTGCTGATACTAATTAGTATGTCACAGATAACGCTTATAATCAACCCAGTCTTACTAGTTAGGAAACAATGGTCTGGTAGGGTATGTTCTTGCTGTCTATTCCTCTGCCGACAATTGGAATATAAGGAGTGAGTGGCCTTTAGTACATATGGCAAATGCAGCTGGTTCCTTGAGTTATGACTAACCCCTGTGAGTAGTTGCAGAACACAGTTATAAACACTGGCATCTGATGTTGTCCTTTTTCCTTCCTTCTCACAAATGGGTCTTGGATCCGACATCAGATCTGACTTGGCTGCTTTCCCAGACTTAAGATCCAAACCTCAAGCTACTCCCCTACCAACAATACTCCATGCCTTCCTCAACTCCCCAGATCTTGTTTGCCACGCATTGCTACCAGACATGGTTCCAGTCTCAGGCTGGTGGTTCAGATAAGTTTGAAACTTTCAAAAGATTTTTTTTTTTGCATAGATTTAGCTTTATTATCGTTATTATTGTTCTCTCTTCCTTTACCTTTGCTTCCTCCTAGTTATCGAGTGTCAAGGACTGTAGGTTTCCTGTCTCTTGCTTCTTCCTCTCCTTCTACTCGTGACATTGGCACTTTCATATATTAAAAAAAAAAAAAACACTAAAGTTAAAAGTTTTAATAGTTTTAAACATTTAAAAGCTTAGAGTTAAACCTAGGTTTAACAGTTAGCTTTACTGTTTATTAGTCTATATAATGTTCTACTATGGCAGAGAAGCTTACTGGGTTCAAGAGATGCACTTCTTGTTGGCACAAGATCCCCAACTCTGATGCCCACAAGAAGTGCGTCTGGGTCCAGACCATTTAGACATTGAATGTGAGGTGTGTGTGGTGTTCAGTGCTTGCGCTTTGGCTGATCGCTGTAACAAGCTCATTCTGAGGTCCTTGTTGCCTAAGTCCACCTCTTCTGGGGATCAAACCCCCCTTAAGCATGCTAACTAAATGCTGTCTCTCTCTGCCTCTTTGGGGGAGTTGAGGCAAGCCAGAAAAAAGGTTAAGATCTTGGATCAGATGCCTGCTATACAGAGTACATTCTTAAAATTGCTTGGATCCAAAGAATTATTTGGATCAGACTGTGTCGACTCCTAAGGTGTTATCTGATACATCTTCTTCAGCACAGAGCACCTCTAAGACCTCGGATCCTGTTGTTATTTCAGGATCCCCCTTGCCCGGTACCACCTTCTCAGATCCCAGGATTTTGTATCCGGTAGTTAGGAGCCTGACATTGAAGTTCCAGGTGGAACCGGTGTCTCCTGCACTTCTGAAGGTCTTATAAACTCCTACCAAATCGAGACATGCTTCCTTGAGTTTCACCAAGCCGACCTGAACAAGATAATGTGGAAGTTCCACACGGCGCAGATCCAGATCGGAGTGCTGCCATCTTGTTTCCTTCTCGGATCTGTGAGTGCTCCTCCTCTGTCCAATCAGTCTCCTTTTCTGATCTGACCCTTGGTTTTGGTACCCCAAGAGCCTAGGTACCCGAGAGAGTCGATGCCGGATCCGCGGAAGCTTTCTTCTTCAACTCTGACAGTTTCCCTGACTGGCACACCTTCGTTTTTGTCAGATCAGAGCAGGTTCTGGACCTGAGATGTTAGTGCTGATTCTATGGGGTTGCTTCAGCTCCAACTTTCTCTGAGCCATCACTTCTGCTTGGAGTTTCGGCAGTTCGGGTCCAGTTCTGTCGGGAGGCTTCCAATCCATAGGTGTCTCTGCTGTTTTCCCTCAAGTAACTTTGGATGTTCTTCGTGTTTCACTGTTGCAGTTATTACCTGTGGGTTATCCCTGTTGTGGTAGCCCTCGGCTGGCCCAAATACCAGAGTCAGTGTTTTTTTGCATCGACTGCAGACACCTGTACTCTGACTTCAGGTCGTCAGTGGTATAAAGCAAGGCAGCCGGCGTCATTACACCAGTCTTTCTTGCCGTGGAATCTGTAGCAGAAGCAGTTTGCACGAATGCCAGTCAGTCACTACCAGAAGTTGAATTTCAGATGAAAATGTCTAAAGCTACGTACCCTGTTGGGGATCCTTTTTTCTTGCACTAACCGATGTGCGAAAAAGTTAAAAATTGTCTCGCCTGTGGAAAGCAGATCCCACACAGAGACTTCCATTCTTGCTGCATCCCTTGTTTAGGCCAAGACCACGATGTCTCCCGTTGTCAATTCTGTGCCCTGTTTAATGCAAGAACCATTCACCGTAGAGCTCCTTTTGTAGACAGTTATTTTCATGTTCCATCTTCGCATTCCGATATGGCGTCCGTCAGCCAAAAATCTGTCGACATTCCAAAAAAAAAAAATTGAGATAAAGACAGAGACAAGACCACACAAGGCTAAGCCTTCCAACAACGCTACCGCTAAGCAGGTCATCAGTTCTCCAGAATTCAGTGAGGTGCTTTCACAGCTCCTGATGCCCGATTTGATATCTATGCAGGCCTCTACCTAGACCATTTCATTATCTGGTATGCCACAGAAATCTTCTTCGTCTTCCGAGCCTTTGGCTGTCTCTGTCTTGGTTGGGTCCGGAGCCGCTACGCAGGGACCGGCTTCCAAGGAGGCATTTCGCACTACCGAATCTAGACAAAAGCCGACGTCTTCTCTTCTGACTACTGTTTCTGTCAGACCGATGGATTCTCTCAGGCCTAGAAGCCAGGCCACTCCTAGGAAATCTGCTTTTAGCCACCATCTTGCTACTGCTCCTCCACCCCAAGCACAAATGCTGAAAATGGTGGAGGATCTCATCTGCCTTATCCGGGGTAGTCAGGCCACAGCTTCTAAAACAAAAAGGCACCCTTCTCCAGAAATGATGGCAGAACAGGATTCTGAGGAATCTGACTATTCAGTTTTTGAAGAGGAAAAGCATCCCTTAACTGCTTATGGCAATTCAGACGCAGAGGAATCCATCCCTTCTGCCTCCCCTCCAGAAGAGCTTTCCTGTGGGGAAAGCCTTCACTCACTCGGAGAACATTTCCAATGGGAATCCCAGGACTTCCCACAGTCTACGAAAAGACTTGGAGAATTTCTGGACCTGCCTCAGCATAGACCACTGGCCATCTCCCCATTTTAGAAGTGGTGGATGATGTTTTCCATAAATCCAGCTTAGCCCCTGATACCCTCCCTCCTACTTCCAGTAAACCTGATAGGTACTACAGAGTACCGGATTCTCACAAATACCTCTACAGAAATCCTGCTCCAGACCCAGAGGTCATTACACAGGGACCTAAAGGAGCTAATACTAGTTCTGCCAAAAATCCTCTTCCGTCTGACAAGAATTCCATAGCAATGGACAGATGAGGTAAAAAAGTATACAACTCTGCAACCTTAGCAATCAGGGTACTCAACTGTCACTTCCATATGTTAAAATATCAACAACAGACTTTGGAACTATTAAAACAGAAAATTGCTACTTTACCTGATTGTGCCAATTCAAAAGAGTTAGCAGATTTACTGCACTCTGCTTGTCAAGGGGCCAAACACTCTTTACAAGGTGGATGTGACGGCCTAGAAGCCTCTAGCAGGGCAGCAGTGACAGGATCTGTTATTATGAGACGGGCATGGCTGAAGGAACAACCTCTCCCTGATGATGTCAAGTCTAAACTTATTGATGCACCCCTGGATAAGGAGCGCTTGTATGGGGAAAAAGCAGAAGAGGTGCTTAAAAAGATGGAAGACAAAGCAAAATCTATGCAAACAGTAAAAGATTTCTTTCAGGTACAACCCTCCCAGGTTCAGCAGGAACTTTCCCTCTAAGCACTGGGCCTTTGCTGCACCTAGCAGACAGGACCAAGGTAAGCCCCACAGTGATAGACCATCCAGGCCCCTATCCCAGGGCCAGCAGAGAAGCAAACATTGGACCACTTCCGTCTCTAAGGCAGGGAGTTCTAAGCCAACCTTCTATGGCAGACACTCACAATGACTCCTCCTCCTCCCTCTGCCCTCCCTTCACTCATCAAAAACTAGGAGGAAGGATCTCCCTCTTCAAAGACAATTGGTTTTCTTTAACAAAGAACCAATGGGTCTTAAAGATAATTTTTCAGGGATACAAATTCTGTTTCAGCGAACTCCCAATTCCAAATGGGTACCCGGACTTACCTCCAAATCAGTGGGAAGAGGCATTGAAACGGGTACAAACTCTCATATCCCACGGGGCAGTAGAACTTGTACCCTCAGATCAAACAGGTAAAGGACTTTATTCCAGACTATTCCTTGTTCCCAGAAAAGAGGGCACTTGGCACCCCATCCTGGATCTCTCCATTCTGAACACCTCCCTGGTGGTCCCCAGATTTAAAATGCTAATTTTGCAGAGTCTGCTGCCTATGCTAACAAAAAAATGCCTGGCTAGTGACCCTAGACCTAAAAGATACCTACCTCCACATCCCCATCAGAGAATCATGCAGGCTCACAACACTTTCAGTTCTCTGTGCTGCCCTTTGACTTATCTACTGCACCCAGAGTATTCACCAAATGCTTGGCCCTAGCCATAGCATTCTGCAGGCAAAGAAATATATAGATTTACACTTACCTGGATGACTGCCTCATTCAGGCAGAGTGCAAAGAAAAGCTGCTCCAAGACATTCTCTTTGTCAAATCACTACTAACTTCCCTAGGGTTCACCATCGAGAAGAAATCAAAGCAAAACCCCACCCGGAAGATCATTTTCTTGTGAGCTGTGCTAGACACAGCATCCCAAATGGCCTTTCTATCCCCAGAAAAGCAGAGTTTCATGCACCTCTACTTTACCCAGCTGGCTTCCAGAAGTCACCTCAACGCGAGGAAGTTCTGCAAGCCCTGGGATACATGGCATCTTGCATCCTTCTCATTCCGCTGGCCAGGCTTCACATGAGAAAACTTCAGTGGTATCTAAAGAACCTTTGGTGCCAGCACTCTCAGTTCCTAGAGACCTTTCTCCCTCTGATTCCATGTTTAAGGGCTGAATTTCTCTGGTGGGCAGAGACCTGTAACAGGAACAAGGGTCTTCCCTTCATCTTCCGCCATACTGGCCAGACGATCACCACTGATGCCTCAGACATTGCTTAGGGCGCTCACCTAGCATGCAGGTGCACCCAAGGTCTTTGGAATGCCCAGCAACTTCACTTGCACATCAGTCAGAAAGAAATGATGGCAGTACAAAAGGCTCTGACATCTTTCAAACCCCATCTCAGACCAGGGGTTCTTCTTATAAAAACAGACAACACCACAGTAATGTGGTACATCAACAAATGGGGGGAGGGCAATCTTACACCCTGTGCAAGTTAGCCATGAGCCTCTGGCTTACAGCCACCTCCATGGGTCTACACCTTATTGCCCAATACCTACCAGAGGTCAACAACACCCTGGAAGACCACCTAAGCAGAAACTTACTGGACCCCCACGAATGGCAGCTCAGCAGGGAAATCTTTCTGCATATCACTCAGGAGTGGGGGTCTCCGGAAGTGGGTCTCTTTGCCTTGCACCTCAACCACCAGCTGGAGAAGTTTTGTACCAGGCAGTATCACTTCCTAGCGTGGAAGGTGGATGCCTTGACCTTCCCCGGACCTCCCTGTTACTGTACGCTTTCTCTCCTCTGCCCCTTATTCCCAAGGTACTGATAAAAAAAAGGAGGAGAGACCAAAGGCCATCCTCATTGCTCCAGATTGGCCCAAACAGCATTTGTACCCCTTACAGAGCAGCCTGACCTTACAGCCCCCCAAGCAGCTTCCCCTGATCTCAGACCTCTTGACCCAAGGGAGGGGGAAGATATTGCACCCAGACTTGCAGACTCTCAATCTCTCAGCATGGCTTATACCTTAAAAGCTAAAAAGGAGTCCCTCTTAAGCAAACAGGTCCTAGACATCATCACAGAGGCCAGAAGGCCCAGCATCAGAAAATAGTACGCAGGAAAATGGAAAATATTCTGCTCCTGGAGCCAGTCCAAATGGGCCAGTACCTCCCATCCTTCCATCTGGATTACCTAGCAGAGTTGCTCAATAGTGGCCTCTTTCTCCTCTATTAAAACCCATGCCTCAGCCATTTTTGCCCATTTCGATTCACACCCACCCCTCTTCTCTCATCCTTTGATTAATCAATTCCTCAGAGGGGCTTCTAATATCAGACCTCCCAGAAGGCCCTCCCATGCCACCATGGGACCTGAATTATGTTCTAGAAAAACTAACCTTGCCTCCTTTCAAACCTGCTGCTTCTACAGAATTGAAACACCTCTCCTGGAAGACTGCCTTCCTACTAGCTATCACCTCAGCCAGAAGGGTATCAGAGCTTCAGGGTCTCATGGCTGTTGAGCCCTTCATCATTTTCCATGCTGACAGTGTCTCCCTGAGGACTAATTCCTCCTTTATGCCCAGGGTGGTATCTGGTGTGACCCTCAACCAGGCTATACACCTACCCACCTTCTTTCCCAACCCTCAAAACAAGGGGCAAATAATTCTACACTCGCTAGATGTGCACAGACAACTCAGATACTATCAGGACCATACTAAACCTTTCAGAAAAACAGACCAACTACTTGTCAGCTTTGCCCCTGGGGCAGAGGGGGAGCCCATTTCCAAACAAACCATTTCCAAATGGATATCGCACTGTATCCATTTTTGCTACAGACTACATGGGAATCCTCCCCCCCCCCCCAGTCTATCCCAACCCATTCCACTAGAGCAGCCTCCATTTCTACAGCCTTACTCAGAGGAGTCCTCACCAGGGACACCTTGGAAGCTGGCACCTGGACCTCTGTCCATACCTTTACAAAGCATTACCACCTACATCTTTTTTCTAAGTCTAGGGCAGGGTTTGCCTCTGCTGTTCTGCAGGGCCTGCTGACCCATGCCTAGGACTCTAACCTTTCCTTCCACCCAGCTTTGTAGATGTTAGAGTGTATTCACTGTTGCAGTCCTGGTTTCCTTCCCTCCATCCCCCATATAGCATCTTCTCCTAGGGAGACATAAGCTTCCCACGGTGGCTTTTGGCCACCAAGAACACTTTTTTTCCTTATTTACTTATGCTTCGGACGGGTTAGTGCAAGAAAAACTGATGTAATGACATTGGCTGCCTTGTGTCAGACTACAGGCGACTTCAGCCAATGCAAAAAAACATTGACTTTGGTATTCGGGCTGGCCGGGGGCTACCACAGCAGGGATAACCCACAGGTGACGACTGCAGCAGTGAATACACACGAACATCTACATTTATAGTAGGTGTACACGCTATGTGGGGAAAAGCCACTGTATTTACCCATGAGTTTCTTACATTGACACATAGGTATTTTAGATATTTGGATGATCTAATTTTATGGAATGGCAGTATGAAGGATTTTTTTGGTGTATGGCAGACTTTGACTACTTTTCTTAAATTTACCTACACCATCAGTGCTGATTGTATTCATTATTTACATGTCACTCTTGGCAAAATTTCTGTTAAGATGTTGCACTTCTACCATCTATATAAAGGAGAAGTTTACAAACAGATATCTCTATTTTGAAAGTTGTCACCTCTTGTTCCAGAAGAAGTCTGTAGTTAAGGGGCAGACGGTTAGGCTCTCTCGCCTCATTTCTAATAACGACAACTTTGATTTTGAATTACACCACCTGATTTGTTTATTTCTGGGCAGGAGGTATCCTATTCAGTTTCTTAATAAAATTATGTCTGCAGTGTTAGGCCATAGGCAAGACCGTTTTGTCCCCATTCTGTGCAATTCTCAACCTGTTACAATTTCTAGCACCATCTGCATTTCTGGTATTGACATCTCCACTAGTAGTACCACCAACAGTGTTTCACATAACATGAGGAATAAATCTGTTTATTATTCCTTTCAATTACACCACTTACTTTTACATTTAACATTGTTAGGTCCTTCTAGGACACTGTTTTCAGTGAAGACCTGAAGAAATATCTTGGTAGAGCACCTGTTCTAGAGAGAAGAACCTTAGAGAGGTACAGGAAGCAGGCTCCAGAAAATTTATTTGCGGCTATAGCCATATGCAGAAGTGTGGTTCATGCAAATGGAGCAGGTGTATTTATGAGGGACCTTGGGCTATCGTCCGTAATTTAAATAGGACTGTTCCATGTTCTGGAAAAGTAAATTGTAATACAACTCATTTTGTTTACTTGGCTTTGTGCAACTCCTGTAATGCATTCTATGTTGGGAACACTAACAGAAGAATAAGAGACGAGGTAAGGGAACATACATATATGACAACAAAAAGAGGAAGACCACAAGTGCTTTGTTCAGACATTCCACACTTTGCCCAGAATTCAGTGAATTCACTTTTTTGTAATTGATCAGGTCCTTCTGACCCCTTTTTGCGGGGATTCTGGAATCCAATTAGAATTTAAAGAGCTAGGTTGGCAGCTAAGGCTTAATGCTTCCTGTGCCCCTGGCATTAATGAGGCAATTTCTATCACCAGTATCTTGAAAGTCAGAGCTGGTTTTATTTGACTTAAGGTAGCATTTAATGTTATTGTTTACTCTCGTGGCCATTGGACATTATTATTAATTTTAATTTTTATATGATATATTATTTGTACATCTTATTTATTTCTGCATTTATATCTTGCCTAATGTAGTTACTGGTCCGTTTGCATTGTTAAGCGTCAGTTTACTGTTGTATGTCTATGTATTTTTATATTGCTATGGTAGGATTGCTCAGTATGTTTTTTCTAGTCAGTTAGATTTCTTTAAACTACAGTTGTTTTTGCAAGTGTTAATTGACTTTACTCCATAATTGGTTCATTACTTGTTCAAAATGTGTTTAAACTTGGTTGACTTCTCCAGTTTCTCACTCTAAAGGTCTTTTTAAGAGGAAACCGATCAGTTATTTATATGTATTAAAAGGTATGGCTTAAGTTGGCCAGTGGTGTTTGTTTTTAGTTATAGTTACTGTCTGTGTTTTCAAGTTTTGATCGTGTCTAGCCCACCTGTAGGAGTTCTCTGTACAGTAACTTGCTGCCCAATTATACCTGCTTCCCTTGCCCTTGAGAGTCAAGATCCAGATGAGATTTGAGAGCTCTGTCTCTCTCATCTCATTTTTATAATCCTTCCCAGCTCCACTTACAAATGTGTAGCATGTTTTGACTGTTGTTTCAGATTTAGGCTGGCTATTACTACTGCATTGTTTCCCTGAAGGAGCATCTCCTAAGGAAGTCCAGTATCTTTTGAATGTTGTGGTAGTTTTGGGCTTGCCAGTACTATCTAGCCCTTCCCCTGAAGTAATCTTATCACCAGCCTGTACTGGAGGTATGGCTAGTCTCTGGGTTCTTTAAAGCAAGCTACTTTCCCCCAAGTGCAAGTTTTCATGCTTGACCAAAAGTTTCACTGCACAGTACAGGTGTTGCACTTTGGCACTAGAAAAGCCCCCGTACTTGTAAAATGGCCTTAATGGGATCACAGAGTGAGACAGCACTGGAAGATATGTATTTTTTGTGGATTTGTCCCCACTGTCTGCAAATCATTAGCCCCATCCAAGCCAATTCTCCTATTTATTCATCAAAACCTTGATAAGAGTTGTTTGGAAGGAACCTTCATTTTGGCAGCTGTCAGAGATGGTTCCAGGTTTTCCATTGTGCTCCACATCTGTTGGTACAGAGCTTGGTTCATAAAATAAGAGGGTGTGCTGTGGGCTGATTACACTGGCAAACCCTTACTGCTGTAAGGAACATTGCCAGCACCCCCCAGTCACACATGTATTTCAGGGGCTGTTGATCATCAGCAGGTAGATAATCCCAGAGGTTTTACAATATGTTAAGGTTCTTGCCATAGTAAGGGAGAGATTTTCATCATATTGATCACTGCCTCAGTAGCCTAAGCTATATGGGTTATATCCTGCCAAGAATGTAACAGACAGCCATTTTCCAAAACTTCAGGGCACAGTTCGTGCACCCAGCCCATTTGACAGCTCAAGCTGAGCTGTCTAAAAGTCAGGTTTGGGTGCCAAGCTCTTCTTGCTAGTGAAGAGAGTTTGCCTCTGCAGGCTTTCAAGGATCGATGGTTGGCTTGTACTGTTCCATTGCTGGGCATATAAGTTCGTTTTGGGGAAAAAAAATCTTTGTCATTTGAATTTGTTTAACTTCCTTAACCAGAAAAGTAAAGATTATTTTTTAAATGAGAGTTTGTGTTTTAACTGACTGTCAGGAGAAGTAATGGTTCTTTTAAATGAGAGGGCACTATTCCTGTCAGTTTGAAAGTTGTTAAAACATTCTAAAACTACTTATTCTGTGGAGAAGTTGTGTTTGTCTTAATTTTTTGAGGCTGACAAAGTGTATTAGTGTGCTTTTTACTGGGGAAAAAGTGACTTTTTGTTACTTTGAAATTTTATTGACTTGTACTGCTTACTTTCCCCAGGAAAGAGGCACCATTTTCGGCTTGACCATGGAACCAACTACCTGTCCCACAGTTGGTCCTTCTTCCAACCACAAAATGAAAAAATTAAGGAAACAGCCTTTACACCACAGCAGACTTAACAGTTTGCCTTAACCACAGGTCGGTGACTGTGCTGCAGCCAAAGTTAGTTCCTCAAAACATTTATCTTTTCTTCCAGATCACTATGGTATAGCACCTACAGCCACTGTGGACCGGGGCGTACCACATCCTCTGCAGCTGTTGAGGTCCACTCCATGGGCAAGGGAGAACCACTCTTACTGATCTTGGAAGAAGCTGCAGGGTGATTCCCCTTTTTTTAGCTAGAATGCTTTTACTGTACCTGGGGAAGCTGTTGCTGGCATTAACAAACCTGTTTGCGCCAATTTTTCCTGTAAATAAGAAACTGAAAACTAGTCATTTATCCACTCTTGCTCATATATCTCTGGACATGAATAGTTTACTAGGTCGGGCTCAGGGTCTATCTCCAGCTGTTGACCCTTCTTGTAATGTGTTTTTTAGTAAAAGAAAAAGGGATGGCTCTTTTCCGTAAGAGATTCAAGATTCTGAAGCTGGACAAGCAGATGAAGGGCAGATGCAGGGATTTCTTCTCAGATTTTTGATTCAGACACTGATGGGAGCTTAGTATCTAGATGTTCCTGTGAGTAATTCTTGTTCTTTGAGACTGTTTCGAGAATGTGCCAGCATTTTCAGTAGGAGAACTGAAGTTTTTCTCAGAGAATACTGTGAGCTGTTACAAATGGAATTTCCAGAACTTTTTCTCTCCCCCAGTGCTGTCATCATCGGAGGATGTTTGTGTCACTGATTGTAATTTCTCTGATAGTCAGCTTGCTACACCTAAAAAAAGGTGGATAGATTGCATAAAGTTCCTCAGTCTTTCAAGTTTTTATATACTCATGCCAGTCGCAAGCCAGCAGCTTTTGCTTTAGTTAAACCAGCTGCTGCTAAACATTTAGCTAATCCCAATTCTTCTATTATCTGCAAGCATGTTAAAATGACAGATAAACATTAAGCATGGGGAAAAGTGTGTGCTTCTGCAACATTGATTTTCAGAATTTTGAATTGTCAGGCTTATATGTTCGTTTATTCTGACTAACTGTGAAAGTATGAGAAATGTTTTATCTTTAGTTCTTTCTCGTGGAGAAAAATCTGCTTTGAGTGGGTTAGTTTCTTACATTTTACAGATCACAACTCATTGTTTCGAGTATGTGTTTGTGACTCTGTTGATATTTCTTCCAAGACTATGGCTCCTGGTACTGTGCTGAGGAGGTTTGGCTGGCTGCATTCTTGTTATTCTTTGACTAGAGACTTCATTCCTTCTGCTGCAAAGGTTATCAAAAATGTGATGAGAGGGGTAAACTGATAAGTGAATGCCTCAGATTTTTCAACCCTTCTTTTCCAACTTTCCAAGGGATTCTGTACCCTCCTCATCCAAGCACAGCTGGCCATAGGCATAGGCCAACTAGGCGGCCGCCTAGGGTGCCATTCTAGTAGGGCTGCTTTTACAGTAGTTATTTTGTTGTAGTAAAGAAATGGTTTCTTTAAAATATCTTGAATGAATACAGGAAAACAACAAAGATTAAGACAAACTGAGAAAAAGGAAGAATAAAATAATCTGAATGGTGTAGGTAGACCAGCATGGGGTCACCATGTGGTGTGGGGGGCACTGCGAAGCCCTTTTGCCTAAGGCATCACTTGATCAAATGCCTTCCCTGTGTCCAAGTTTAGCAGGAAACAAAGTAAACAGTCTCAGCAAAGTGCAGTTTAACAGATGTTTTTTTTAAAAAAACAGTGGCAGTGAGGTTCCAGAAATAAAGCAGGAGCACACCACCCCCAAAAGGAAGGAAGGTTGGTCAAACAAGTCAGAATCACTATATAGGGGACCATTTCCCCTCCTTCCACCTGGACTGTCCCTTGTCCCTTCCAGAAAGACTGATTCTCCATTTCTCTCATTTTGGCATCGGATAGTTCATAGGTTCATAGGTTCATACTAGGCTATCTGCCCTAGGGCATTTATAAGCCTAGCCAGAATGTGTTTGGCTTTCGCCACCCATTTTAAATTTATTTTGCTATGCCCTTTTTCGAGGTTAGTATACTGTGCCTGTGTCTAACAGTGACACAGAAGTGATACCCAGGGTAAACCTACGATCTCCCATCCACTCATCAAGATGACTCTTGAAGAGAGTCAATGAGAGACTCTGCCTAACCTGGACTGGGATTTTATTCCAGAGTGAAGGGAGCCTCTGGGTTATGAATCGGTCCCTCCAGCATGCCTATTTATTTCAGTGCTGAGGTTCAAGTCTCTCGAGCGCGTAGCTCGATGGGATTTGGATTTTCTGAGGTGCAGCATGTCCATTAATTCCGGGTTGGACATGGCTTTATATGTCAGGCACAGATCGCCTCTGAACAGGCGGTATGCCACTGAGTAGAGCTGGAGATGTTCTTCGTCTTCCATTGCTGCAGTCCTGACTATTGGGTATAGTCCGCGTCCCAGTCGGCCCGAATACCAGAGTATAAGGCTGACGTCGGTCAGGGCGCATTAGACTGACGTCAGAACGTCAGGGTACTAATGCGCATGACCGACGTCATATCCTCAGTCTTTTTTGCCGCATGGTCCGATGCAGAAGCAGTTTTGCGAGTGCAGGTTGGCGTACTGAAATATTTCCGAAACCGGAGTTTCAGACCGAAACAGAGTTGGCTAAGTACCCCGTTGGGGAACATTTTGGTTTTTCTTGCCTCAGTATTTTACCGGATGTCAGAAAAAGTGAATAACTGTATTTCTTGTGGGAAACAGATACCTCATAGGGATTATCATACCTTGTGTATACCTTGTTTAGGGCCTGAGCACGACGTTGTTGGTTGCCGCTCTTGTGCTAGGTTTAACAAACGCACTATTAAGAGGAGGTTAGACTGTGCCAGGTTAGTGTTTGGGAAGCGTTGTAATTATAAAATGCCGCCGGATGCTCCGGCCCGCCTCCAAGAAGCGCAAGGATAAAACAGTGAAGCCTAGGGTTGAGGAACCGCAGTCCCGGACGCCGGTTCTTTGGAAGGCTCAGTGGAGCCGGAGGTTTTGCCAGGAGTTTCCATGGAGTCCCAGGCAGAAACTATACTCTTACAGGATGTGCCTTCTCAGGAGGTAGGCCAGGCTGAGGGGCTTCTCAGGTGACTGTTCTTCCCTCTCTTCCCAAGGTAGTTAGGGCCTCTCCTTCTGTTGCCAAAACTTCTATGAGAGGTAGGCCTACTTCAGCTTCAGTGGGGCTTCTCCTACCATTTCAGGTTCTGTACCTAAGAAACATATGCTTAAGATGGCAGAAGATTTGATTACTATGATTAGGGTTCTATGCCCCGCCTGATAAGAGGCCTAGGGTGGAACCTGAGTTTGAGAGTTTTGAACAGTGTTCTGAGGCTTCGGAATCTTCTGTGGAAGATTTGCAGGAGTATCCTACCTATTCTGATTCTGATGTGGATGATTCCACTCCTACAGCGTCTCCACCTGAGGATTTCTCATTTTCAGAGACTTTGCATTCCATGAGGGAGCACTTTAAATGGGAAGGCCAGGATTACTCTGACTCCAGGAAAAGGCTTAGGAGTTCTTGTTTTACCCCAGCATAGGCCTTTAGCTATTCCTCCTGTGTTGAATGTGGTGGAAGATGTTTTGCAGAGGCTTCCCTGAACCCTGACTCTTTGCCTCCTGCTTCTGTTAAGCCTGATAGGTATTATAGGGTGCCCAAGCTCATAAATATTTGTTTAAGAGTCCTAGGGCGGACCCAGAAACTATTTCCCAGGGGCCTAAGGGTGTAAAAGCTTCTGTGGTTAAAAATCCTGTCCCCACTGATAAAGAGGCGAGGGCTTTGGATAGGTGGGGAAAGAAAGTGTATACTTCTTCCACTCTAGCCATGAGAGCTTTGAATTGTCAGTTTCACATGTTAAAATATCAGAATTACCTTCTTTCACAATTGAAATCTAAGGTGGATGCTTTGGCGGAAGGTATTGAGTGTAAAGAGTTGCTGGATTTGGTTCATGTGTCCCAACAAGTGGGTAAGCATTCTTTGCAATGTGGTTTTGATGCTGTACAGGCCTCCTCGAGGGTGGCTGCTACCAGCTCTGTTCTTCGCAGGCATGCCTGGTTGAAGGATCAGAATTTAGCTGAGCATGTTAAGACAAGGATTTTGGATGCTCCTTTACAGTCTGATGTGTTGTTTGGTTCGCCTGTGGAAGCTGTTTTAAAGAAAATGGAGGACAAAGCTAAGTCTATGCAAACTGTTAAAGATTTTTGCAGGTGCAGCCACCAAGTTTAGTAGAAATTGGCCTGCTAAGGGGTGGACATATCCTGCTTATGATTCTCAGTCTAGGGGTAGGTCTAGACGTGGTAGGGGCAGGGCTCAAAGTTCTTTTAGGCCTAGAACAGGAGTTCACCTGCTCAGACTTCTGGTGAGGGCAGGGGTCAGTCCTTTCGTAAACAGACCCAATGACCTGTTTTTCAGCTGCCAGCAGATTCACGCCTGGCAGCTCCTTTGGGGAAGACTGTCTCTTTCAAAGAAAATTGGGATTTAATTACTCAAGACAAATGGGTGTTGGATATCATTCACCACGGTTACAGATTTTATTTCCATACAATGCCCCTTTCAAAGGCATGCCAGACGTTCCTCCTCTACAAAGAAAAGAGGCTCACAAGCAAGTTTTACAGTTACTTCACATAGGGGCCATTCAGCCAGTCCCTGTGTCAGAGAGGGGCCTAGGATTTTATTCTCGCCTGTTCCTTGTACCAAAGAAGGGGAACACGTGGAGACCAATTTTGGATTTATCTCCTCAACACTTTGGACATTCCCAAGTTCAAGATGTTGACGTTACAACAGCTTTTACCTCTGCTGGGCAAAGATCACTGGATGGTAACTTTAGATCTCAAGGAAGCTTACCTTCATGTGCCTATAAGGCTAAGTTGCAGAAAGTATCTGCGGTTTCGAGCTGGAAATTCTCATTATCAGTTCTCTGCATTGCCCTTTGGCTTATCTACTGCCCAGAGTATTCACAAAGGTTCTGGCTCCAGTGATAGCTTACTTCAGGCTTCAAGGAATTCAAATCTATCCTTACTTGGACGACTGCCTGATTGTGGCTCAAGAAAAGAAAGACCTTCTACAGCATCTGGAATATGTTATAGCAGTGCTAAGATGCCTAGGGTATTCTGTGAACGAAATAAAGTCCAGTCTAGTACCCTCTCAAGACATGTGCTTTCTGGGTGTAAGACTGAATACAGCAGCCCAGATGGCCTTTTTAACCCCGGACAAACAAAAGAGTCTGTCACTTTACTTCCATCAACTATCTCATCAGTCCGTGCTGACTGCAAGGACAGTCCTTCAAGCATTAGGGTTCATGGCATCTTGTATTCTGGTGCTTCCCAATGCCAAACTGCATATGAGGAAGCTACAATGGTATCTCAAAATGTATGGACACAGCACTGCCAGGTTTTGGACACTGTCATTCAAATAATACCTTGCATTCAAAAAGGATTTTAGTGGTGTGCTCAGGAATGTCACCTAAACAAGGGACTCTCTGTGACCCGCCAGAGGCAAGTCAGATTCTAACGACAGATGCCTCGGACATTGCTTGGGGAGCTCATCTAAATGGAAAGTGGATACAAGACAAGTGGCCTGCCAGACTACAGCATCTACATATCAACATGAAGGAGATGTTAGCAGTCCAGTTTGCATTAATGGCTTTCAAGGAGTTACTTCTTCCAGGGCAGGTGTTGATTCTAACAGACAACACAACTGTCATGTGGTACATCAACAAGCAAGGGGGAACACATTCTTATCCTCTATGCAGGCAAGCAATGATTTTATGGGAGACTGCGCTAAGCTTGCAACTAACTCTTCAGGCAAGGTTTCTGCCAGGAGCACAGAACTCCTTAGCAGATGTGTTAAGCAGACAAATCATGGATCCCCACGAGTGGAAACTGGATCTTCATGTATTTCAGAAACTGACAGTGTCATGGGGAACTCCAGACATAGATCTGTTCGCTTCTCCACTAAACCACCAGCTGCCAAAGTATTGCACAAAGGGGTTTCATCACACAGCTTGGAAAGTGGATGCTCTGTCTTTCAGTTGGAAAAACCTTCATGTGTATGCCTTTCCACCTCTACCGCTTCTTCCAAAGGTACTATTAAAGGTCAGACAAGACAGGCCAAGGATGATTTTGATAGCTCCAGATTGGCCTCGTCAACACTGGTACCCACTTCTACGGAGTCTGGTAAAGAAGCCTCCATGGCCTTTACCTCTGATTCCTCATCTGTTATCTCAGAAGGACGGTCATCTGCTCAATGTCAAGCTTCACTCTCTTCATCTAACAGCCTGGCATATTCTGTGTTGAAACACAGCAGGTCTCAACTTCCTCAACAAGTTTTAAATGTGATTATGGAAGCTAGAAGGCCTAGTACTAGGAGAGTGTACGCAGAAAAATGGAAGAGATTTTTATTTTGGAGTACAGCAAAGAATTTGGAGATTTCAGAGCCTAATTTGAGTGTGGCTCTTCAATATCTTACTGAATTATTGGACAAAGGTTTGTCCTTCTCTTCCATAAAGATTCATGCTGCAGCAATTTCAGCTCACTATGATTGTGACCCACCTTTGTTTTCGCATCCTTTGTTCAAGCAGTTTCTTAGAGGGGCAAAGAATATACGACCCCCGAGAGCTCCTACTCCTGCTTGGGATCTCAATTTTGTGTTGGAAAAACTTACTCTACAACCTTTTGAGCCTGCAGCTACTGCTGAATTGAAATATTTGTCATGGAAGACTGCTTTTCTGTTGGCTATTACTTCTGCAAGAAGGGTGTCTGAGTTGCAGGCCCTTATGGCAGTAGAGCCCTTTTTGATTTTCCATAAGGACAGGGTATCATTACGTACTAATCCTTCCTTTATGCCTAAGGTGGTTTCTAGTGTGGCTTTATACCAAACTATTCATTTGCCTACGTTTTTTGCAGATCCTCAAAATAAAGGGGAAAAGATTTTGCACACTTTAGATGTACACAGACAATTGCGTTATTATTTGAACAGGACTAAGAATTTTAGGCAGTCTCAGCAGTTACTTGTTTCTTTTGCTTTGAGTTCACAGGGCAAGCCTGTGTCAAAACAAACTATTTCTAGGTGGATTGGCTTTTGCATTGCATTTTGTTATTCCCATCATGGCAAGGAGATTCCAGCTGGGATCAGGCCTCATTCCACTAGGGCTACTGCCACTTCAACAGCATTTCTAAGGGGGGTGGCAACTAAGGATATTCTGGAAGCAGCTACTTGGAGTTCAGTGCATACTTTCTCTAGGCATTATCACCTTCCTATATACTCTAAGACTAGGGCTGGTTTTGCCACAGCTGTTTTACAAGGCATGTTGTCAGCTCCTACTACTTTATAATTTGCCAGCCTCCCTTACCTCTGCTTTGGGATTCTACCCAATAGTCAGGACTGCAGCAATGGAAGACGAAGAACATAGTACAGTTTTGTACCTACCATAAATGTAGATGTTCGAGGATTCCATTGCTGCAGTCCAATTTACCCTCCCTCCTTCCCTCTGTGTTTAGGGGTGGTTGTGTAGGTGAGTTTACATGCTTATCTTTTTATATATATATATATTGTTGTATATATTATACATGTTTTTGGTGCAGGTTGTTTTGGGACTTGTCTTTTTGGGTCTTCTGACATCTGGGGCAAGAAAAGACTGAGGATATGACGTTGGTCATGCGCATTAGTACCCTGACGTTCTGACGTCAGTCTAATGCGCCCTGACCGACGTCAGCCTTATACTCTGGTATTCGGGCCGACTGGGACGCGGACTATACCCAATAGTCAGGACTGCAGCAATGGAATCCTCGAACATCTACATTTATGGTAGGTACAAAACTGTACTTTTCTTTAACCGGGCAGCATATGGCATCTGTTTGAGCCCTTTGATCCTCTTGGTGAGGTACTTTTGGGGTCTTTCCAGTTGCTGCAGGTGTCTGGTAAGGCACATCCCAAAAGGGGCATTGTACTCAATTATGGGCCTAATGAGGGATGAGTAAAGAGGCACGATGACCTCCCCTGATCTGGATGTGAATCCCTTCATGATTAGGTGGGCTATATAAAATGTTTTTCTAACCACTTTGGCTACGTGGTTGTCAAATGAGAGATTGCTATCAACTTGGGTCCCCAGGTCCCTAATTACTTCTTCTGTACTTAATGGATTACTACCTATGTGGTAATTTGTGGGCACTTTGTTTTTGCCAAAGGGGATGACTATACACTTTTTGGAATTTAGCTTGAGGTCATGGCTCTGGCACCAGTTGTCTGTTTCTATGAGGCCCTTTTGGAGGATGCTTGTGTCAGCTGGAGAGTTGATTATGGCGCCCAGTTTGCAGTCATCTGCGAACTTGGTCAGCCAGAGTCCTTCCGTGTTAGCCTGTACCTCCGAGAAATGTATACCGAACAAAACAGGTCCCAGGACTGAGCCTTGTGGGACACCACTTGTGACTGGTTTGGAGACTGACATGGCTCCAGCAATTCTAACCATGTGGGTTCTGTCCTTGAGCCAGTTTGCAATCCATCTAGTGACATAGGGGTTTATATTTAAGCTGGCGAGCTTATCTATAATGCCTGAGTGGGGTATTGTATCGAAGGCTTTTGCGAGGTCCAGGTAGGCTGTGTGGACCACCTTCCCCTCATCAATGGCCTTGGTGACTGTTTCAAAGAAATCAACCAGGTTTAAGAGGAAGGATCTGCCCTTAACAAAGCCGAACTGGGTAGGATCCAGTGTCTGTAGGTCCCCAATATCTTTATTTATGAGGTCCATGATGATCCTTTCCATAGCTTTGCAGACCAAGCTAGTCAGGCTTATGGGGCGATAGTTTCCAGGATCCGTTGAGGCACCACCTTTATGGAGAGGGACCACTGTTGCTGTATGCCACTCTTTGGGCACATATCCTGTAGTAAGGCTGAGATTGAACAGTAGTTTTATGTTTGGGTTTAGCTCTTCTTGGAGTTCATGTAGGAAGCAGCCCAGGACACCGTCTGGTCCCATTGATGCTGTGTTTTTTGCTTTGGAGAGGGTGGCTCTTACCTGAGCATCTGAGACGTCAGGGGGGCAGCACTCTGCTGGGATAGATATTTGCCCTTTGGTGGGGAGTTTGCTGAACCTGTCAGCTAGGATGTTGGCAATGTCTGTGGGTTCAGTGTATTTTTTGTCATTTTGGACTAATTCTGAGCATATCTGGGAATTACCACCCAGGTTCCTAACATAACTAAAGAAAGCCTTGTGATTATCCTTAGTGTCCTGTGCAATTTTTCTCTCTAAGCTGGCCTTAGACAATTTTATGAGTGCCCGTAGTTTTTGCTAATACTGATCAGTGATGCCTTCCCTTTTTGGGATTTTGCGCTATCATTTAGTAGCTTCCTCCTTCTATTGTATAGTTTGTTTATGGCTGAGGTCCACCAGACAGGACATCTGCCTTTGGAGGATTGGGTCTTGGTTTTATTTGGGATTGCATGATCCATGCATTCCTGAAGGTGTTCATAGAATGCGTTTATAAAGGATTCTGCGGTCTGGGCCATATTTTCCACAGGCCCGGGGGCTTTGAAGGATTCCACCTCGGTTTTGAGGAGTGTGAAATTTGCTTTAGAGAAGTTTTTCACTGTGGTTTTCTGGGCAGGGGGTGGGGTCGGGATGTGAATATCCAGTGAGATTAGTTTATGGTCTGATCTTACCAATGAGGGATACACTTATGGTCTAGAGCATAGAGTCCCCATGTTGGTGATGATCAGGTCCAGTATGTTTTCTCCTCTTGTGGGAGTGGTAACAAGTTGTTCCATAGCATTTGAGTTTATAAATTCTAGGAACCTTTGGGCTAGGGTGTTGGAGCTAGAGTAATGCTCCCATTCTATGTTTGGGTAGTTGAAGTCGCCCAATATAATGGTGTTTGGAGAGACCTTCATATTTTCCAGTGTTCTCAGGAAGGCCGAGTGGGGTTCCTGGGTTTGGGAGGGTGGTCTGTAGCAGGCTATAAACTGGAAGGCAGTTTTACCCACTGTTGCACATGGATAGTCTCTGATGCTTCGTGCTGTGCCACCAACCTGGAGGTGTGGGTATCTTTGATGAATATCGATACTCCCCCTCCTTTTGTGGTTTGGTCCAAGTTTTGGGGCCGAAAAGCATGGTATGAGGTATAACCTGGTAGTGCTGGGGTGCTCTCAGGCGCCCTGAACCAGGTTTCTGTTACTGCACAGATATCGATGTTCTCCATACTAAGGAGAGTTTCGAGTGCATGAGTAGCATTACTCTTAGTTTCTTATCCCTTGTGATACCTATGGAGGTGGGTTTGTCTTTTGAGCCTTGGCTAAAAAAGGCACTATGGGGGTAGCAAGAGCCTTTGCCAATATCCGAAAGCCCAGGGGTGACAGGTGCAAGCCGTCCCTAGCAAAGCATCGTGGCTTGTCGAGCATATCATCCCAAGCTGACAGGCATTGGATCCCCTTTGAATGACACCAGTACTTAAGCCAGTTGTTGAAATTGATCATCTTGTCTTCATATTGTGGCATCATTCTTGGTGAGGGTAAGATGCTACTCAAGGTCAGGGTCATACCGGCCTGGGCTACATGCTCAGAGAGCTCCTTTATGTCTCTTTTCATGTAGTCCAGGGAGGCACATCTCCGGTCATTCACACCAGCATGGGCAATGACTGAGTCATATTTGTACTTGCCTTGGAGTGACCTGAGTGCTTGTGTTATGTGGCGGATCCTAGCGCCTGACAGGCTGCTCACCGTGACCCTCTCCTTGTTCAGCCTGGTGAGCGGGACGTCAGTGTGCCTGACGATAGAGTCACCTATTACAAGTGTATCAGGTGTGTTGTTTAGTCTTAAGGGCTATGACTGTTCGGCACACTGGCTTTGTGAGATATGTGCTGCACGTGTTTTGTTTTGGGGTAGCGGTTGCTTGGGTGTCTGCTTTGGAGGTCTCTGCTGCTTAGGCAGATCTTTATTTACAGCCTCCGAGTATGTTTTTGTGTGATTATGTGTTTGGTTTGCTGTCGTGGTAGGTCTATGTGAGACTGGAATTGTAGTGAGTGTGGTTTCCTTCTCCTCCTGACTGGTTATGCCAGTACTGAGTTGAGAGAGCTTAGCCTCCAGTTTGGCTATATGGTTGCATCTCTCACATGTGTTGGAATTTGTTGGGAGGAGGAGAGGGTTGTCTGTGTACATGAGGCAGTTGTAAGATTGCCTCAAGATTCACCAGCTGGACCGGAGAGGAGATTGACAACTGACCTTTGGACATGCTAGAATAATATTGGGAATTCCTTAATAATTGAAAACAAGGGCCAGTGGGGAGTGAGGGTGTAGTGCTTTTAATTTTTTGTGCTGACTTATATAATTGCTTTAGCGAGCAAGTGCCAGGTAACTTAAGTGCAATGTGTTACAGGTAACTTAAATGCAAAAATGACAAACAGTAACTTTTTTTCAAGTGAAACAAGGAAATAAGTACAGTAAGCAATGCGATATCACTAGTGATCCACAGAAGCGCTGAGAAGCCACGTATTAGGTGGAATTAGCGTTCCAGGGAAATAACAAGCAAACAAACAACAAGCATATAAACAAAGCTAGATTCAGCAGGCCTGGATCTAGTCTATGCTACAGCAAACAAGGTGTACCAATTTCAGTAAGATACAGTTCAGATATTCAGGCACTATAAACCTTTAACCAGAAATTCCCAGCTCAGAAGGGCAGAGTCCAGCCTCTTCTCCCACAAGAGTGCAGACCACGAACATTCTTAATGTAAAATAACTGGCCTGAAGCCCAAGTGCTTAAACCAGAACTAATACACTTTAAGAATAACAGACACTGGGCTCTCAATCAGCAGTTCCCAACTTAGAAGGATAAAAGCTACCTGTCCTGCCACCACAGTGCATGCCACAAACCTTCCTAATGTAAAACAACTGGTCTGAAACCCAAGTGCTTAATCCAAAAGACTTGGAATGATAGCTACACTTTAATCAAGTTACTACCAAGCAGTAATAAATACAATTGAATACTTTAGAGAATGCCTGGATTAGTGCTCAAGTTACACAAACAAAGCTAGATCCAGCAGACCCGAATCCAGTCTATGCCACAGCAAACAAGGCGCACCAACTTCAGTAAGAAGCAGATCAGATATGCATGCACTATAAGCCTTTAACCAGAAATTCCCAGCTCAGAAGGGCAGAGTCCAGCCTCTCCTCCCACAAGAGTGCAGACCACGAACCCTCTTAATGTAAAATAACTGTCCTGAAAGCCCAAGTGCTTAAACCAGAATTAATACACTTTTAGAATAACAGACACTGAGCCCTCAATCAGCAGTTCCCAACCTAGAAGAATGTGAGCTACCTGTTCTGCCACTACAGTGCAGACCACAAACCCTCTCAGTGCAAAACAACTGGTCCGAAGCCCAAGTGTTTAAACCAAAAGGCTTAGAATGAGTTACACCAAGCAGTAATAAATACAATTGAGTACTTTTAAGAAGATGCAAAAGTAATATAAAGTAGGTAGAAACACAAGTACAGTAAAAGCAGATGAATTTTTTTTTTTTCTGAACAAGGTGCTGAGATCAAAGAAACATATTTGAGTGCTGAAACTAGAAAACTGGCTAGTTATAAGAAAAAAAAAACTAAGCTAGAAGGCTTCCCTCCAACACAGAAGTAGGTAGAAACACAAGTACAGTAAAAGCAGATGAATTTTTTTTTTTTTTCTGAACAAGGTGCTGAGATCAAAGAAACATATTTGAGTGCTGAAACTAGAAAACTGGCTAGTTATAAGAAAAAAAAACTAAGCTAGAAGGCTTCCCTCCAACACAGAAGGGCTTGGGGGCTCAGAAGCCTACAAATAGTCTATACCACTTAACAGGAAAGGCAGGAAACAAGCTTAATTTTTTTTTCTGTTTCCCAGATGCTCTCTTTGTGCACAGTAGGAGTGCCTGAAATCAGAATATGATTTCACTGCACTCAGTTGAGTGAGCAAATGAGATGGGCCCAGAAGGAGTATCCAAACACAAATTTACAAGAGGGGCGGGCAGTTTCAAGACCACTAAGATTAACACCAAAACAAAAACAGGGAGGGTGGGTAGCACTAACTGAAGAGCAGTCAAAACTTCCAGTTCAGTTAATATTCCTGCAACACAGTCAAAATCAATTTAAATACTGTATTTTTTGAAAAAAAGTGCAGATAAAGGTACTTAAATTCTCTTATACGTCCAGTTGAATACAGCAAGATCTTAGCCGGCCAAAGCTGAGGTTTTTAAGCAGAAAATATTCCACACTGTACCACTTAAATAGGCAAGGACAGGAAATCAAAGAATGTGGCTACCCCCACACCTGTAATTACTAGCAAATAACAAAATTCAGCAAACACTGACTAACTTCCAGTTCAGTTAATATTCCTGCAACACAGTCAAAATCAATTTAAATACTGTATTTTTTGAAAAAAAAGTGCAGATAAAGGTACTTAAATTCTCTTATACGTCCAGTTGAATACAGCAAGTTCCTAGCCGGCCAAAGCTGAGGTTTTTAAGCAGAAAATATTTCACACTGTACCACTTAAATAGGCAAGGACAGGAAATCAAAGAATGTGGCTACCCCCAGCCCTGTAATAACTAGCAAATAACAAAATTCAGCAAACACTGACTAACTTCCAGTTCAGTTAATATTCCTGCAACACAGTTAAAATCAATTTAAATACTGTATTTTTTTGAAAAAAAAGTGCAGATAATGGTACTTAAATTCTCTTATACGTCCAGTTGAAAACAGCAAGTTCTTAGCCAGCCAAAGCTGAGGTTTTTAAGCAGAAAATATTTTACACTGTACCACTTAAATAGGCAAGGACAGGAAATCAAAGAATGTGGCTACCCCCACACCTGTAATTACTAGCAAATAACAAAATTCAGCAAACACTGACTAACTTCCAGTTCAGGAAATATTCCTGCAACACAGTCAAAATCAATTTAAATACTGTATTTTTTTTTGAAAAAAAGTGCAGATAAAGGTACTTAAATTCTCTTATACGTCCAGAGTAATACAGCAAGTTCTTAGCCAGCCAAAGCTGAGGTTTTTCAGATATTAGGTTCTAAAGGTCATTCAGCAGGGTTACAGATGGCAGTGGGAGGAAATTCTTCCCTTCCAAGGAGTATTATTCCTCATTCACTAGACTAAATTCCAGTATTTTTCCTTCTCGTACAACACACGTTGTCCCAAGGAGATATGGACCCAGTTCTTTCTTCTCAGTTGAGGAAAGGTTTTTGTTCAGTGATATCTTTGGTGCCAGAGAAGAAAAATGCTTGTAGACTAGTTCTGGATCTTTCTTTCTTAAACTTATTTATGATAGTGCCGAAGTTCAAAATGCTATCATTATTAACCTGATGTTCCTCCTGTTTCACTGTTGCAGTCATTACATTTGGGTTATCTGCTTGCAGGTAGTCCTCAGTCGGCCTGATTTACAAAGTCTTGGGTCCTGCGTTGGCTGCTGTCCCTTCTTCCATGACGTCAGGTCATCAGGGGTATATAACATGCAGCCAAAGCCATTACATCAGTCTTTCTTGCCATGCGGTGCCCGAAGCAGAAGCAGTTTGCAAGTGCCGGTCAGCCGACTCCTGAAATTTTTTTTTCAAGTTTCAGAACCTTCAACTAAAGCGAAGTACCCCATTGGGGAAACTTTTTCTTGCTCCTTACCGATGTCAGTAAAAGGTAATAATTGCATTACTTGTGGAAAGCAAACACCATTCTGACTCCATGCATTTACAGTTGGCACAGACTACTATTACTGGTGATAAGTTGGTTGGCTGCATGCCTTGTGGCCATTGTAACAATTGTAAATATGTACTGAGAACCAAACAATTTTCCAGTAATAATAGCAGTATTGTATTTGATATTAAGTTTTTTTGCCAATTGTAACTCTGATTGGATTGTCTACATGGCCTGCTGTAGTTGTCATGCTTTTTATGTCGGTCAAACTTCCAGACCCTTTAGGTTAAGGGTCTCGGAACATTTGAGTGATATTAAATGTAAAAGAACCAGTAATGCACTTTATAAACACACACTTAAACACAATACAGCCAAATTTCATTTTTTGATCATTGATAAAATTATTGGTGATCGTTCCCAGAAATCTGGTTGGCATAATAAATTAAATATTAAGGAGAAAAAATGGATTGTTAAACTGGGCGGTCTTTTTTATCCTGGACTAAATGAACATCTATGAATAATAATGAATATTTATAAATTGTTGTATTAATATTTATGAGCTGTCCAATCACTTTTTGTTTTCAATTAATTATAAGGTATATTTGGCTTCAGTTGTCTTTTACAACATTACACTGATGAAGGCTAGGTGAAAATCCAAGCCGAAACCAGTCTGTTTTTGAAGTTACTATTCAATAAATCTTATTCCACAGCTCCTTGTTGCTGGCAATTTGCTTTTTGGTACAATTCTTATCTGCCGTGCAACTTTCTCCGTGCAGGGGAACTGTTTTTGGAAAGCAAATACCTCATAAAGATTTTCATTCATACTGTATTCCTTGTGTGGGCCCTGACCACGACGTACCTTGCTGTCGATTTTGTGCTTTATTTAATCAGCGCACTATCCGTCATCAGTATATTTTCGCCTCTAAATATTTCAGTTCTCGATTTAATTATGCAGAAATGTCGTCGGTAAGCCATCCGATTCCAAAAAAACGCAAGGATAAAGACAGAGACAGGCCTCCGAGGTCCAAAACTGCCGACGACGCTTCTCCTAAGTCGGACACCAGTACTCAGTGAGACGCTTTAGCAGCCCCTGATACCCGCTACTTCTGATTTGCAGACCTCTACTGAAACCCATTCGGAGTCTGGTATGCCACGAGATGCTTCAGCTGTGGAACCCACAGATGTCTCTACCATGGATGGATCCGGAGCCGCTGTGCAGGCATCGGCTTCTAAGGGTGTATTCAGGCCTATGGACTTGCATATTAAACCAACGCTTCCTTCTTCACTTAGGCCTAAATCTCGAACCATGCCTAAAAAAATGATGCCCAGGCCACATGTTCAGGCCTCTATACCTAAAAAAACAAATGATAAGAATGGCTGAAGATCTAATTACTCTAATCAGGGGTAGGCAAACCCCCCCCCCCCTTCTAAGAGGCCTAGGACTGAAGTTGTTTATGAATCTTCTGACCAGGATTCTGTTTTTTCTGATTCTTCTGATGATCTGGATTTGCCCTTATCTACTTATGAGGATTCTGATGCAGAGGACTCTATTCTCTCTGTTTCCCCCCAGAGGATTTTTCTTTTGGTGAAACCTTACATACTCTAAGGGAGCATTTCCACTGGGAAAGCCAGGCTTTTTCTGATTCAGAAAAGCGGCTCGGGATTTCTTGCTCCTGCCTCAGCATAGGCCTTTAGCTATTCCTCCTGTACTAGACATTGTTGATGATCTAGTTTGGCCCCTGATTCCTTGCCTCCTGCTCCCAGAAAACCTGACAGATACTACAGGGTCCCTGAGTCGCACAAGTTCCTTTTTAAAAATCCTATTGTGGATCCCGAGACCATTTCACAGGGGCCCAAGGGCAGGGCATTAAGGCTCCTACTGCTAAAAATCCTACCCCTCTGATAGAGACTCCAGGACACTGGATAGATGGGGTAAGAAGGTTTACACTTCTGCAACCTTGGCCATTAGGGCTTTAAACTGACAGTTTCATATGTTAAAGTATCAGCAACATGTTATTGGATTGCTTAAACAGAAAATTATGTTGATTCCTGATTGTGTCGAAAATAAAGAATTACAGGATTTAATGCATTCTGCTGAACAGGTTGGAAAACATACTTTGCAATGTGGTTTTGATTCATTAGAGGCCTTTTGCAGGGCTGTTGTTACTGGGTCTGTGCTCAGAAGGCATGCTTGGCTTAAGGAGCAATCTTTACCTGATCATATTAAAGCTAAATTGTTGGATGCCTCCTTAAATCAGGACCGCCTGTTTGGCAACAAGGCTGAGGAAGTTCTTAAAAAGATGGAAGCTAAAGCTAAATCTATGCAAACTGTTAAAGATTTCTTACAAGTTCAGCCTCCTAGATGTAATAGGCATTGGTCCTTTCCAGCCCCTTCCAGGTCTTCTCAAGCCAAACCCAGACACAGCAGAAACCAAAGTTTAAAAAGGACAGGACTAAGCAATGGGGGGCCTCCACTTCCAAATCTGGGAGTAATAAGACTCCCCCATATGGTAAACTGTCTCAATGACTTCCTTTTAAAATTTCCAAGCACTTATCAACTGACTGCTCCTTTGGGGGGAAAGATTGGTCTTCATGCAAAGAACTGGGAGCTCATTACTCAGGACAAATGGGTTTTAAATCTAGTGTCCCATGGATACAGGTTTCACTTCCACATGTTGCCAACACCAAACTGGTGTCTGGACCTACCCCCCAAATCAGTGGGCAGAGGGCCAAAAACAAGTACTTTCTTAAGCATGGGGGCTATTCAGTTGGTACCAGAAGATGAAAAGGGACAAGGTTTCTACTCAAGACTTTTCCTGGTACCCAGAAAAGACAATTCATGGCATCCTATCCTGGACCTGTCTACTCTAAATGCCTTTTTTGAGATTCCAAAATTCAAGCTGCTGACTCTTCACCAGTTGCTTCCTATGCTAGGTGAAAGACGCCTGGTTGGCAACACTAGATTTAAAAGAAGCATACCTGCACATCCCAAACAGGGAATCTTGCAGAAGATACCTACACTTCAAAGCAGGCTACACACACTATCAGTTCTCTGCACTGCCCTTTGGCTTATCTACTGCGCCCAGGGTATTCACAAAGTGCCTAGCTCCAGTTATTGCATTTTGCAGGCAAAGAAATATTCAAATATACCCATACCTGGACGATTGTCTAATTCAGGCAGAAAGCCAGGACATACTTTTGAATCATCTGGCCTTTGTACAAAGAGTTCTAACCTGTCTGGGGTACACCGTAAATGAAAAGAAATCTCACCTGGTACCCTGTCAACAAATTATATTCCTGGGAGCAAGCATGAATACAACTTCCCAGATGGTTTACCTCACGCCAGAGAAACAAATTCATTTGACAACCTACTTCAAACAAGTGGCCATAAAAACCCTGCTATCTGCAAGACAAATACTGCAAGCCTTGGGGTTCATGGCCTCCTGCATTCTTCTAATGCCATATGTAAGGCTGCATATGAGGAAACTACAGTGGTATCTAAAAAGCATATGGTGTCAACATTCTCAGGATCTAGAATCAATGATTCCTATCACACCTTGCCTACGCCTAGAGTTCCTTTGGTGGGCAGAGGCCTGCCACTAAAACAAGGGACTACCATTCCCACCACCCCCTACTGCCCAAACCCTAACAACAGATGCATCAGACTATGCATGGGCTCACCTGACAGGGAAGTGCATTCAGGGAAAACGGAACCCAAGTAAAATGCACCTGTGTATCAATCAAAAAGAAATGTTAGCTGTACATAATGCTCTGTCAGCCTTCAAGGACCACATTTTTCCAGGACAACTAATGGTAAAGACGGACAACACCACTATTATGTGGTACATAAACAAGCAGGGGGGTACACATTCTTACCCCCCTGCAGACTAGCCATGGCATTGTGGAACACAGCCTTGAGCTACCAGGTGCACCTTCAAGCTCAATTCCTGTCAGGAAAATTAAATACACTGTCAGACGGACTAAGCAGAAACCTCATGGACCCACACGAGTGGAAACTGGGACCAAGATTTTCAACATGTTGACAAGCAAATGGGGGAGCCCAGATATAGACCTATTTGCCTCTCCCCGGTACTACCAATTGAACAAATTTTGCACAAGGACTCCTCACAAACAAGCCTGGAAAGTAGATGCTCTGTCCTTCAGTTGGAAAAACCTATCCGTCTATGCCTTCCCCCCTCTGCCTCTTCTCTCCAATGTATTACTACAAATCAAACAAGACAAACCAACCAAAGATGATTTTGATTGCTCCAGACTGGCCACGCCAACACTGGTACCCCCTCCTGTGCAGTGTGTCATGGTTATCCCCATGGCACCTGCCTCAGACTCCTTCCCTGTTGTCCCAGCAGGAGAACCAGGTTCTGCACCTTCAGCTTGTAGCACTGAACCTTGCAGCCTGGCTAATTACCTAATCTCTCCTTTACCATCCCTCAGTAAACCTGTGATGGATGTCATTTTAGAGGCAAGGAGGCCTAGTACTAGAAAATGTTATGCTGAAAAATGGAAAAGATTCTGTGCCTGGAACCAGTCTCAAGGGATGAGCACAGCAGCGCCCAATTTACCTCAGATTTTACAATACTTAACTGAAATGCTTCACAAGGGCTTGTCTTTTTCCTCCATTAAAATCCATGCCTCAGCCATTTCAGCTCATTATAACACAGAACCTCCTCTCTTCTCTCATCCACTGCTCAAGCAGTTCCTCAGAGGGGCCAAAAATTTGAGACCACACAGGAGAGCTCCAACCCCAGCCTGGGACCTTAACTTTGTTTTGGAGAAACTCACTCTACCTCTTTTCGTGCCAGCTGCTACTGCGGACTTAAAATTTCTTTCTTTGAAAACAGCTTTCCTTTTAGCAATCACTTCAGCTAGAAAGGGTATCCGAATTACAGACATTTATGGCAGTGGAGTCTTTCATCATCTTTCATGCGGACAGAGTGTCCCCTCAGTACCAATCCATCCTTCCTGCCCAAGGTGGTATCCAGCGTGGCTCTTAATCAGTCCATTCATTTGCCAACCTTCTTTCCCAATCCACAGAACAAAGGGGAATGGATACTGCATTCCTTAGATGTGCACAGACAACTTAGATTCTACTTGGACAGAACTAAACCTCAAAGGAAATCTGAACAACTGCTGGTGGCATTTGCTGCAGGGGCAGAGGGGAAGGCTATTTCAAAGCAAACCATTTCTAAATGGATAGGCCATTGCATTCATTTCTGCTATAAGCACCATAGAAAACCTATACCCCAGGGGATCAGACCTCACTCCACCAGGGCTGCATCTACCTCTACAGCCTTTCTCAGAGGCGTACCTACCAGGTACATCCTAGAAGCTGCTACCTGGAGTTCTATACATACTTTCACCAAGCATTATAATTTACCAATTTTCTCTAAATCCAGAGCTGGCTTTGCCATTGCAGTCTTGCAGGGCCTTATAGCTGGTCCTAATGCTATTTAGATTCCTCCTCCCAACCATAGCTTTGGGAATCTACCCACATGTTTCAAACAGACACAAAACAGCTTACGCAGCAAATCTAAGTTGTATCCAAAGGCACAGGATCCGAGGCTAAAGTTGAAAACACAAATTTTAATAAAGCATAAATTCTTACACACTTATTCGAATAATTCACATAAGGTGGAATCTATTATTCTTAAATACTGGCCCATTTTGGGGGTCAATGAAGAAATGAAACATTTATTTTCGAGCCAGCCACACTTTATTAGAAAGAGGGGTATTAATTTAAAGGAACTTTTTGAAAAAAAGGGGAAATGTAATATTAGTAATAATATGAAGTGGGGTACACACAAATGTGGCAGTTGCAACCAATGTTTTGCTATGTTAAACCACAACACCTTCTATCTACCACACAGAAACTTTATAGTGAAAACTAATAAACACTATAATTGTGGAACCAAGGGGGTGGTATATTTAGGGGTTTGCACCTATTGTTTAAGTTTTTATGTTGGTAAAACGGAGAGAACTTTAAGGAAAAGGGTGTACGAACACTTCTGTGATATTTCTAGAAGTAAGGAGTCTAATGCATTCTTTAAACACTCTCAAAAATGTGTAAAAATGAACTTAAAGTTTATGGTGCTAGAACAAATCACCCCAGAGGTAAGAGGGGGAAGCTGGGAGACTCGTTTAGAGTTTCGTGAACTTTTTTGGCAGTTGAGATTAGATGCCACTATTTCTCCTGGGTTAAATGATAGCATTAATATAGGATGTGTTTTGAAGCTCAGGAAAGCAAAGCTTTGAATGAGCCTTATGGTGTTTACAGGTTTATATATTTGTTACACCACACTATTTGATTTTATAATATTGGTTTTAACGTATGCTTGTTACAATATTTAAATCTGTTTATTTATGTTTGCCTCTGCATTGATGGCACTTTGACAGTTTCATGGTTTGTATTTAAATACGTAAATACTTATATATCTGAATTTATTTTATTTAATTGAATGCAATCTACTAGTCATGTGATTAATTAACTGGCTACATTAATAGGAAATGATACTATGGTTTGTATTCATTCCTTGAAAAAGCCTGTCAGGAGCTGGGTGAAAGCGCTTGGATTTATTGGTGTATCGTGCTTTATTAAAATTTGTGTTTTCAACTTTAGCCTCGGATCCTGTGCCTTTGGATACAATCTACCCAAATGTAATGACTGTAACAGTGAAACATGAAGAACATAGTACAGTTGTGTACACTTACCATAAATGTAGATGTTCGAGTGTATTCACTGTTGCAGTCCTGGTTACCTTCCCTCCAGCCCCCTAACTTCTTTTGGTTATACCTCTACTTTCCTTTACCATGCTTAAAAGCTTTTTGGTATATTTGCTTTTTTGTTGGAGATGTATCATTGTACTTCTATATTTAATTGCTTCCCATTAGGGGGGCACCTGACATCTGAGACAAGAAAAACTGATGTAATGGCGTCGGCTGCATGTTGTATACCCTTGACAACCTGACGTCATGGAAGAAGGGACAGCAACCAACGCAGGACGCAAGACTTTGTTAATCAGGCCAACTGAGGGCTACCTGCAAGCAGATAATCCAAATGTAATGACTGCAACAGTGAATACACTCGAACATCTACATTTATGGTAAGTGTACACAACTGTACTTTACCCTCTTCTTCCTAATTTAATTTTTTTGGTGACACTAGATTTAAGAGATGCTTACCATACCATCCCTATTCATCCAGACTTCAGGTGTTTCTTAAGGTTTTGTGTGCCTGTATCTCATCAGTTCTCTGCCATACCCTTTGGACTATCCACTTCTCCAAGAGAGTTTAAAAAGTGTCTATCTCTTTATAGCTCATTGCTGGCTACAGGGTATCTGCATTTTTCTATATTTAGGTGACTTTCATAAGTTGCAGAGTCTTTTGCAAAGTGTTGGGAATCAATCTTTCCTGGGTGAGAGATCTCTTACACAAGTTGGGATTTCAAGAGAACATTCAAATCATTTTGTTTTAATATAGGATAGTGTTCTTGGGGTGTCTGCTCGACACATCAGTCCAAAGAGAGTTTCTTCCAAAGGAAAAAAATAGATCAATATTTAGATCTGTGTTAAAGTTTTTCCACTTGGAGTTCAGTCTGTTCAATGGAATACCTCAGGATTATGGGTCTCATGGCATCTATGATTGTCATGATATCTCTGACAAGACTCCATATGAGAAAGATATGATGGTATCTGAAGTCTCTTTGGTCCCAGCACCACCCATTATCTTTTCAAGTTCCAGTTTTGGTTTTTGTCATAAGAGAAATCACTCGGAGACATCAAATATCCCTAAGTCCAGTTATCCCCTTCTCGCCTCTTCTCCAAAACAGTCTGCAACCACAGACAGTTTCGACTTTGCTTGGGGAACAATATCAAAAGGGATAAAAGTGCTAGGTGTCTGGGACATCAGTGATGGATACAAGCACATAAATATAAAAGATGCTTTCCTTATCAAGTTATTCAACTTTGTGAGTCCACTCTGGTCCCCAGGACCTTTTCATGTTGCAACCGACAATACCAAGGTGATGTATTTGGTACATTAAGAAGTGTGCGTGTGTGTGTGTGTGGGGGGGGGGGTCATGGTCTTACCCCTCATGCAGATTAGCTGTGCTAGCTTGGGGTATAGTTTTTTACTGCACAATGCACCCTATAAGCATATTGCATTTTGTCAGAGGAAAAGTGTATGGCAGACAAACTGAGCAGGAAAAAGGCAGACCCACACAAATGGAGCCATAAGTCGGGGGGGGGTCTTCCAAGATTTGATCCATCCATGGGGAGTTCAAGTAGACCTTTTTGCCTCCCCTCTGAACAATTTGCTGGCAAAATTCTGCTTCGGAACTCCTTACAAGAAGACCTGAAAGATAGATGCCTTTCCTTTTCCATGACCAGGAATTGTTCCAGTATGCTTTACCACTAATATCTAGGATATTTCTGAAGATACAGAAGGAATCCCCAAGATCATTGTGGTGACTCCTATCTGGCTCAGGCAACAGTGGTTTTACCTTCTTCTGTGAATGGCCAGAGGCAAGTACCACAAGCTTCCTCACAGAATGGATTTTCCCACAAAATAATGAGGGTGTTTGATATATCCCAACCTCAAACCACTGCATTTGACTGCTTGGATGATGCATCCCAACCCTAAACCACTGCATTCGACTGCCTTGATGATAGGGCCTTAATTCCCTTTAGGCATCTGTTTACTCAGGACTTAGGGCAGGTAGTAGTGGAGGCAAGAAAGCCTGCAACTAGAAAATCATATATAAGCAAATGGAAAAGGTATACTAGTTGGTACCAACAATATATTCAGCAACCATTTAGGGCTAGTGTTTCTGTAGTTTTACAATATTTGTGTGAGTTGCTATCCTATGGCCTTTCTTACTCCTCTATCAAGATTCATTTGTCCACCATTTCAGCATGTTGCCCATGGATCCTCCTTTTTAATGCATTCTCGTGTTAAAATGTTTTTGAAAGGAGTTTTGCAAAAGAGCCCCCCCCCCAAGAAACACATTGGCTTCTTGTTGTTTCTTAATTTTGTGTTTGAGAAACTAACATGCTGCTTTTGAACCAGCTAATTTTGACTGTCTTCAGGTTCTCTGCATGGAATACAGTTTTAATGATTGCTCTGACCTGTGCAAGAAGAGCTTCTGAGTTGCAAACTCTTATGGTGGGTCAACCCTATGTTATCTTTTGCAAGGATAGGGTTTCTTGGAGAACAAATCCCACTTTTATGCTTAAAGTGATATCAGAGTTTACTTTTAAACCAGACTATTGATTACCCTGTTTTCTTACCTGAACGCAAAAATGAGGGAGAAAGGATACTCCATACATGTATATCTACAGGCAATTGAGATACTATCCTGACAGCACATAATACCAGATCTTCAGATTAGTTGTGCATTTCTCGTGAAGGTAAGAAGAGAGAACGTGTATCAAAGCAGACTATTTCCAAATGGTTGTTTTAGACTATTACGTTTTGTTATTCCCACCACAGCAAAATGATTCCATGCAGGGTCAGTTTCACTGTATCAGGGCCTTGGCTTTATCTATGGCTTTTTGGAAAGGGTTTGATTCTAATAGTATTCTAGAAGCTGCTACTTAGTCCTGTGTGCATATTTTTGCAATATGTTAAAATAGAATAACCTGCCAACAAATTAGTAATGTCCAAACAGCAAGAAGAAGAAGCCACACCAAAGCCACAAAACGATGTTTGGTAGGTTTAATAGACAACGCTAGTACATAAAAAACGTGATAGTACTTTCACAGAAGAAATCGGCTTCCTCAGGCATCAACCAAATACTCTAACTAAACAATTTAAATAGGGCTGCTGAATAACTAATTAATATGTCAGCTGATACAGATTCATTAGTATTTAAAATTAAATATGCCTATTACTCGAATTTACTGTGTATACCTATACACTAATATATATATATATATATATATATATATATATATATATGTATATATATATATATATATATATATATATATATATATATATAAAACAACCATTATATATCATGCATAAAAATACATATACAAATGTATAAGAATGCATATATGAAGAACACATCTGTAAAGAACATTTAAAACAATCTGTATAACATTTTTGCTTAGCACAATTTTGTAAATGTATTAACTTGGGTTTCAAAGAGTAAAAACCATTTAAACCAGGGGAGAGAAGACTCTAAAGTAAAGTATGCATTTATTTTCACATCTCTCTGTTATATTTATTATATCACCTCCTCTCAAAGAATAATAAACATTTTCTAGTATGCAGAACTTAAAATTATGTGACTCATCTGTTTCTAATATATGCTTAGACAAAGCATTTGTCATAATTTTTCTTTTTATTTCAGATATGTGACTACTGATTCAGTTCTTAAACATCTGATTAGTTTTACCAACATAAAACAAAACTAATGTCATGCACTTAGTCATATATACCAAATTTTTGGGTTCACAGTTTCCAGAAGCATAGATGTTAAACTTAATTTTTCTTACTGGTTCAATAAAATGTGCATCAGTAAAAATATATTTACATAGGGAGCACCAATGACATTTATACGTTCCCATTTTCTCCAAATGACCATGTGTGTTACAAATATGCTGTTCTTTATAGGATAATCTATTTTTCAGGTTAGCACATCTCCTATATGCAAATAAAGGTTTTTCTAGATAAGCATCACTGAATTCAGGAACCTGTGATAAAAGTGGCCAGTATTTATTAATTATGTTCTTTATAACACTCATGTTTTGGTCATATGTTAAAATATATCTGCAGTTTGTTTTTCTTTCACGTGTATATTTTTATTCTTATTATTTTGTTTATTTTATATGTGTTAGAAAAAATAGGTGGGTACTGGGATTCCCTTTTACTTAATACTTAATTTTTAGTATGTATGGCTCTTCGCCTAGGGTAACCCCGTGCCTCAAAATCATTCACCATCTGATTTAGTTGTTCTTCAAAAATATCATTTTGTGTGTTTAGTTTACTGACCCCTGCCATTTGATTTAACATTATATTATGAAACATATAGGTAGAGTGCATGCTATCCCTAGATAAATAAGTACATTTCTTCACTTGTTTTTTTTTATATAACTTTGTTTCTAGTTTACCAGTTAAATTTTTCTTTAAAGTAATGTCTAAAACGTCAGTAGTTCGATGTTGAACATTATTTTTAAACTTTAAAAATGTTGTAGTAGTGTGTAAATATGTAATAAAATTATTTAGTTCAACACGCAAACCATCCCATATAAAAAATAGGTCACCAACGAACTTTTTGTAAAAGATTATTTTCTTACTCAACAAATTCTCATCATTATTTATTATTGCCTTAAGCTCCCAATAATTCATGACTATGTTGGCATAAGTATTCACTATTGGGGTTCCCATGGCTACCCCTGTCACTTGTCTGTAGTATTTCTTATAAAATAGAAAGGCATTATTCTCTAATACTAAGGGTAATAGGTCACATAAATCGGTTCTGAGATTAATTAAACTAGGCTGGTCAAGTATATATTGTCTAAGCATTCTAATACCTTCATCATTAGGAATACAGGTAAACAGAGTCCACATCGAGTGACTAAATAACAAGTAAGCACAGAATTATCCTGACACCATTGATATAGTAATTCAAGAAATTCGCTACTGCCTTTGACTGTCATGGTAGAAGTATAGAGCACCTGTTTTCGCTCACTTTCCAAGTATTTTGAGATTGGTTCACTGACCCATCCACATGCTGAAACTGTAGGACGAAGTTGGGGGGGGGGGTCAACCAAAGATTTATGTATTTTGGGAATTCCATATATAACATATGGAACTATCTTTTTTTTTTACCTCAAAATAGTCAAACAATTTTTATCTATTCTGTCCTGTTGTAACTTATTTGATAGGGGGAAGAAAACATGTTGGATAATTCCTCTAACAAAATAGTGGTGATATCACTAGCTTCCAACAGTTTATTCATGCAGTGTAGCTTTCAGTATTCATCACCACTACGTCCCCTCCCTTGTCAGCTTGTTCAATTACAATGTTTTTATTGTTATACAAAGTCTGTATAGCTGCATTTTCCTCTTTGCTTACATTGTAAAAAGCAGCTTTCTTTCCTGGTTTAATATATAAAACATTATATAAAA